>NW_028251742.1:0-139909 GCF_964263255.1 Lissotriton vulgaris | reverse complement strand
TGCTGAAAGTTGAAAGCAGATTTTCTGAACTTCTGTCGGTGTGTAAAATGTTTAGCAACTCTGTGAAATTGAGCGAAGGAAAAGTGTGGCATATGGGCATGTGGCATCCTGCTGTTGCTAGGGGCCTTAGAATTTACATGTAAGGAATGTTGTGTTATGAGCTTAGGACAGGCAGTTGGAGCCAGGACTTGCTGTTGGTCAGACCCATCTTATGGATGGGATCCTTATTCCTATAATAAATCCACTTTTAACTGGCCTTGGATGGACATTCATTCTTACACTTGGCGACAGGAGATGGGATTGGATTTAAGGCTCTCAACATCATCATTTTAAAGAACATTTTTTTATTTCTCTTCATGACTTCATTCTAAGAAAGCAACAGAAGAAGTTTCCCTGGGCAAGGTATTGTTTGATTTTAACCTATCTTTAAGGGAAATCCTGTGACGGATTTTGCCGGATATGGATCATTTATTTTATCCATAGGCAAGAACTTGAACTGCGTTAATCCAAATTGGCAATTTATCGCTTGGTGCACTGTACTTTATTTGGATACTGTGACTGTTTATCTCACCCTCAATGTGATCTTCGCCGCACACTCGCCCCTAGTACATCTTGTTGGAAGGGGTTGGAAGTTATATACCACCATCTCCCCATTAATAATGAAATGTAAGCACTGTCTACTTTTAGGGGATTTCAACATCCATATGGATACTGCAGACGCAACTGATACTATGAAACTTCAGGACGTGACTAGTCCATTTGGTTTGTCTTCTTATATTCTCTCAGCTACTCATAATAAAGGCCACATCCTCGATCAAATTTTTTCTTCAATTCCCATTATTTCTTCCCTTCCCCTACCCCTGACTTTGTCTGATCATTATTTATTGAATTTTGACATTCTGCGCATTTCTAAAGCGGCCAGTGTTGGCTCAGGCTCGCAGTCTACGGCGCAGTCTCGTTCCGATCATCGTGTCACGACTGGCATGCTGGAGCAATCTTTTGCTATGCACCCTTGACAGCTCACAGGTGAGCTGGCTAGTGATTTAGTTCTTTTTCAGTCATGGCTCACACAAAGTCTTGCCAAGATAGCGCCTCTCTCTCTATCCGGTCTAAAAGAAATTTGCGTGCTTCGGCACCTTGGTTCACCGCTGCGCTCCACAAGAGCCAAAGACTCTGTAAGAAAGCTGAAAGAGCGTGAAGCAAAAGCTACGATGTCCTATCAAAAGAGACATATAAAGAACTTATCAAAGGGTATCATAAGGCTATTGTCATAGAGAAAAAATCTCACTTCTCCAAAAGAATCGAATCTGCAGCTAATATTAGCAAAGACATTTTCACAATAGTTAAGGAATTCACCTCCCCGCTTCTTTAATTTCTAAATTTTCACCTACAGAGCTATGGATCAAACAACTGGCTAGTTTTTTTGCTAATAAGATCATAAGTATTCAGGCCTCCTTTGTGCCAACTGATTCATTAAGAGACTTTGGCTCAAATCTCTCTGCGATTCATTCTCTACCGGAGAGCCATACGCTCCCACTTTTTCCTCCTTTATCCCCACAAATGTCACTGGATCTATCATCTAAATTAAAGTCCGGTTCTCCATCAGATCCTTGCCCCGCAAAGTTCCTGGCCAAGATGGCTCATATTATCAATCCCATCATCAATCCGGTCCTCAATGCTTCTCTTGAAACCGGCATTGTTCCAAGTCCATGGAAAATGGCTCACATCCTTCCGCTATTGAAAAAACCTAATTTGGACCCCCTTGTACACTTTAATTACAGACCAATTTCGCTACTCCCTGCCTTTGCTAAAATTGTGGAAAAACATGTCCACTCTACCCTCTCGAACTTCCTTGAAACCTGAGATATTCTCCATCACACTCATTCCGGGTTTCGCTCCAACCTAAGCACAGAGACTGGTCTATTGGAAGTAACCGAGTCTATAAAAGAGGTTCTGGACAGTGGAGGGAAGGCGATGTTGGTTCTACTCGATCGCTATGCGGCCTTTGATACCGTCCCTCACAGCCGTCTTCTTTCAAGACTCCAGGAGATTGGTCTGAGAGGGACGGTATTCAACTGGTTTGAGTCTTTCTTATCTGGTCGCCAACAATCGATTTGGCCCCCCCTTTCTCTGCTCCAGTTCCTCCGCTGGATGTAGAAGTCCCACAGGGTTCGGTTTTGAGCCCCACTCTTTTTAATATTTATATGTCTCCCTTGATTTGGTGGAATCTCATGGAGCCCAGATTGTATCCTACGCCGACGATACGCAGCTACTTTTCACCTGCGATAGAACACAGACTTCGCCGGTGATACCATCATGAGCTGCCTCAAGGCTGTTTTTTCATGGTTCAAACTGAACCAGCTAAGATGTAACTCTGATAAGTCAGAGATTCCTTTCTTCGGCTGTTCCCCGGTGCCAACTGGAAATCGTGGTGGCCTACCGATATGTACCCTCCATCATCTGCCACTTCCATGGTGAAAAATCTGGGCATAAAAATTGATAATGGCCTGACCCTTCAACCCCAGATTCTTAGTGTAGTCGGCCAGTGTTTGGACCTTCTACGAACCCTCAGGAAATTTCTTCCTTTTCTATCTCATGCCCACAGGAGGATTACAGTACAGGCTCTGATTGGTTCTAGGCTGGACTACGCCAACATACTTTATTTAGGCCTCCTGTGGTAAATATTTGATTTACCGTCTTAATTTCTATGCAGGTAAGTACTTAAACAAAAATAACTCAATCGGAAAGAAAGAGGCAGAGTCCGTGGTGTTAGAGTTCTTAGGGGTTTTATTCCTTAAAAAGGAATGGGTCAGGTACTGGATATCGGGTTCCTGCCACCACTGGGGTGCAGGAAGGGATAGAGCATAGTTTATTGACATTACATTACTTTTATACTTAATATACACAATAGAAGTCAATGCAGAGGGCGTAACAGCTGAGAGAGACAAGATAAAGATACACACGTGTTGGCAATACGTAATCAGAAGGCGTGAACTAAGGCGTGCACAGAGGTGGGTTCTAGAAACGTCACATGTAAGTGTCAGAAGTGGGTGGCTCTATGACAGAATAGTGCAGAGTCAGCAGGAATCGTTAGCTAGGATGCGCGCGCAGCTGCATGACGTGAAATTGACGTACAGTTGGAGGGTGCAGGGGACTTGACATTTACACTAGAGGAAAGAGACAGAAGTCTGGCATGTCAGATCAACTCGTTCCTATATCATATCTGGTATCTGATGTTTGGGAACCATATTATCTAGAAGGAAAAGGTCTCTCGGACAGAAGCTATTCTATACTGACTGTGAGTGCGTGTATAAGCGTCTAGGTGTCTGCATGAGATGCGAGGGGGCATGGGCCTACCATGGTAACAGAGACTATGAATTACTTGGACGGAGACAGTGAGGCCGGGCCCTTTGCTCTGCAGCTGGAAGGATGTTTACTTAAACTAGTAGGCAGGAATGTATTTTTGAGGAGCGGAACAGATAATTCGAAGGTTGAATACAGTCTTGGCAGGCAACAGGCTGAGCTGAGCGCCGTGAGCCGCGCAGGAGTAAGGCAGAGGTCACGGGTACAGAGGCCGGCTCAGGCTGAGGCATTTCAGAATCTGAAGGCAGGAAAAGGCTCGATGGCAGAATTCAGGGCCTACTTCGCCTGGGCTGGAAAACGTGTAAAGTACACCACAAAAGACATTGGCAAGGCATACTTAGAAACGGACTATTCAACCCGTTCAGGGTGGGTCTGAAAGAGGACATGTTAACGTTGGACGCAAATGTGTTTGCGTCTTCATAGCTGGCACAGGAGGGAAGTTACATGCACTTTAAGTTCGTACATGGAAACGGTGGGGTACACATTAGGGAACATTTCTTGACCATAAAATTTATATTTCCTCATTCCCTCCTTGTTCCCTACGGACCCTTAATGATATATCGATCCTCATGAACCGATCAGTCTGTTCACGTAACATCATTTGCTCTTCTTTCTTCTTTTCGCGTTTTGCATGAAAACTGGAATGCGGAATACATGACGTGGCGCACAGACCGCAAATCGCTGGCCCACATTGTAAACATAAGCAACAACTGAATACTATGACAAGGGCAATGCCTAGGAAGGATAGGATCTTCCATCCCCAAGCAGTCAATGTTGTCCAGAACCAACCGGACCAAGTCCAGGTGCCTGGATTCTGATGTATCAAACTTGCAATTTTATGAAGACGTGTAATAGCTTTATATACAGTTGGCGCGTTTTCTGGAATGAAAACACAGCAACTTGACCCGATGACCTTACAAGCTCCGCCTCTATCTGCCAAGATGACGTCAATAACGAGACGATTCTGAAGAACAACAACCCGCATGGCGGACTGCTCTTCTGTTAAGTTGCCTAGAGCGGAGGTAGTTTCATTCACTACTGCTTCGAGGGTTCTAGTTAATTTGCGTATCAGTTTACTATTAAAAACAGCACCTAAGTAGGGGAAGAAACCTTTATTAAAGTCTGTATATTGCTCCCATGCCGTTTCAGTATAGTCGACAATCGGGAGATCTCTTCTGAGTCTACTGTTTACTAGATTTGTATTTCTGTGATAATCAGGAGGAGCTAGGAAAACAGGGGGCAGAAGGAAGGCAATGTAACAGGTACCATCCCAATCTAGAGGTAAGCGTATGTATGCGGTATGGCCACAAACAAAATAGGAATGACGAGTAGCTCTAAATGTAGACCTGCCCTGATCACTGAATTCGACCACAGTGGTACATTTACTATGACCTAAGTGTACTGAACCCTTCTTTCTGAGACATAAATCACCAGTGACTGGTAATACTGACATAGCTGGGAGTACTGGGGCAGCTTCGCATTCAACAGTAAGAATCATGAGGTTAATTGTGTAATTACCTAATCCATATACTTCATTTTCTAGATCAGTTCCTGTCCTAGTTGGAAGTCCCTTATTGTCAGGGTAGCAGGCGTTAAGCAGAACTAAGTTCAGGTTTCCCCAAACCCAATTTCCTTCAAAAATAGCAATGTCAGAATCTAAAGAATTAATTAATCTGAACCATGCACCACAGGAGCCATTGTGAGTGAATGGGTACGGAAAAAGAGGCAGAACTCCCTTGTATTTCTGGTAGGGAGGGAGTCGGCCACATATCCAACAGTTGGTAGCATTGTTAGTCTGATGGGAGTGATGTAACATACTAATGAATGTATTGTTGCGCAGCGCGAGTCTGTAAGATAACTCATGTAATGGTAATTCACTAAAAGAATGTTCGGCAGAGACATTGTAAACAGATTGTGTAGGTTTGAAGATAGGGTAATATACAGGCAGCAGTATACTAGCAGCAATAATCAGAAGGCTCAGAAAAAACAAAATCAATAATGTCACTATACAGTGACTACGGAGTGATTTACAATATGCACGTTTCTTGAATTGTCTCTCTCTCTCTCTATCTCGATCTAGGGGATACATGTCAGAAACTAATTTAACCGATTCACCTAGGGGAGGACTTAAACAATTAAACTGTCTGACTTGCTAGATCGTAATTTAGTTCTGTACTCTTCTTGCGGAGTTTTCTCTCTTTTGGGTACTTTAAAGTCACTAGATTCTAGGCAGTCCTTTGAGGGGGTGGACGAGTCAGTTTCGGGTAAAAGTTAGTTGCATTTTTTTATATGACTCGTGTGGATCCACCCCTTGCGGCCTTCAACCTTGATAGCGGTCCTCGTGGTCAGAAGGACGAGCTTCGGCTCCTGCCAGCGGGGCTCCAGCGGACTCCTCCTATCGAAGTTGCGGATCAACACCGTGTCCCCTGGACGGACATCGTGTGGCTTTACATCAGTGTTGTCGGGAAAGGCTGCAGCAACCTGTGAACGACATGATTGGAGTGCAGACATCAAGGAGGCAAGGTAATCTGTCAGCATGTTACAGTCAACATCAGTTATTTTCTTTGGCATGGGCGTCCCCCACATATTTGGTGGCCTGCCAAAAACCACCTCATACGGGATAGCCCTGATCTCGAATGAGGAACCATCCTCATGTAGAATAATGCAACTGGCAGGGCGACTATCCAGTCGACCCCTTTCTCTTTACAAACTTTAGCAAGATGGGTCTTTAGTGTCTGATTATGCCTTTCTACAAGGCCAGCTGCCTCGGGATGTCGGACGCAATGGAATTTCCACTGATATCCTAGTAGGAGTGAAACCTGCTTCATGAGCTCGGACGAGAAAGGCTGTCCGTTATCTGAGTACACGATACGAGGCAAACCGTACCGTGGGAAGAATTCTCGAACCAGCTGCCTGGCAGTGGTCGGAGCAGTGTAGTCTGGGACTGGATATGCTTCTGTCCAACGGGAAAGTGCACAAACAACTATGAGGACATACTTAAATCCTCGACATCGGTCCATCTGGATATAATCCATCTGTAGGACTTCAAAAGGGTGATCGGGAGGATGAAATCCACCTTGCTCTACAGGGACGCTTTTACCTGGATTGAACTGACAACAGATCATGCAAGTACGCACTTTCTGTTTTGCTGCTGCTCGTAAATGTTTGTTGTACCAGAGATTCTGTAAGCTGTCTAACATGGCTTTTTCTCCTAGGTGAGCGGGACTATGTGCAGTATTTATTATGACTTGAACCATAGAGTCGGGGAGAAACCATGTAGATTTTCCCTTCGTCATCCATCCCTGATCTGTCTGGATCCCTCCTAGTTCAGTCCATTTCTTGATTTCATCTGGAGTGGCATGTGTCTGAATATCGATTACATCTAGTGTGGGATCCTTAACAGCCATACAATGTGTCGGTACTATAATCTTTGTCACATCAGTTGTCTGGGTGTGAGTCAATGCTGTATGCTTTGCTGTTTGATCTGCCAGGTCATTACCCTGGGAAACAGAGTCTGTAACTTTAGTATGTGCTTTACACTTCATGATGGATATGCCCGAAGGCAGATGTATTGCTTCTAACAATGCTTGAATGAGGAGGCCGTGTTGAATCTTGGCTCCGTGGGAAGTCAAGAAACCTCGTTCTTGCCATAACATTCCGAAGTCGTGTACGACTCCGAAAGCATAACGAGAATCAGTGTATATGTTAACATTTCTGTTCTTGGCTAGTATACAGGCTCGGGTCAGAGCGATGAGCTCTGCTGCTTGAGCGGACAGTGTGTCAATACGGTGTGTTTCTTTGACTTCAGTTTCAGTGGTTACTGCGTATGCTGCCACTAACTCTCCTGTACTTGTTCTCATGCATGAACCGTCCACATAAAGTGTCAGGTCTGGTTTGGTCAGTGGAACATCTGTTAAATCTCGTCGGGGCTTTGTTACTGTATTAATGATCTCTATACAATCATGCGGGGCTGAATCTGTTATATTCGAGGGTAACAATGTGGCAGGATTTAGAATGTTACAGCGTCTGATTTCTATGTGAGGCTGGAATAGTGTCAATTCATAACCTGTCAATCGTGCTATAGTCAAGTGTTGTGTCTGGGTTCGGTTTAGAAGGACCTCTACAGAATGTGGAACTTGTACTGTCAATGGATGTCCTAATACAATTGAATCGCTCTGTCTGATTGCTAAGGCTGTCGCTGCAACTGACTTTAAGCACGCAGGGAGTGCCTGGGCTACTGAATCCAATGTACTCGAAAAATAAGCGCAAGGCTTATGTGAACCTGCTTGGTCTTGAGTGAGGACAGACAACGCTGTACCATCACGCTCTGTAACAAAAAGTGTAAAAGGTTTGCTGTAACATGGTGTCGCTAGAACTGGTGCTTGACATAAAGCTTTCTTTAATTCCTCAAAAGCCTGTGTATGTTCCTGAGTCCAAGGAAGGGCAGTCGAAGTCGCTGCCTCCTGTGTTGTCAACTGAATGAGTGGTTTAGCTAGAAATGCATACTGGGGAATCCATTGTCTGCAGTACGAGGTGAGGCCTATAAAGGCCCGCACTTCCTTTTGTGTCTGGGGTTGTGGCATATTTACAATTAACTGGATGCGGTCAGGAGTGAGCTGTCTCCCCACTTTGGACAGCAAGTGACCCAAGTACACAACTTGCTGAACACAGAATTGTAGCTTCGAAGGAGACACCTTGTGTCCCTTGTCGGCCAGAAAATGTAAAACTATCAATGATGCTTGTTCACATTCGGGTTCACTTCGTGCGGTGATCAGCAGATCATCGACGTACTGTAATAAGGCAGTGTTAACTGGCATTTGGATACAATCAAGTTGTCTTTTCAGTGCTTGACTATAGATGCTGGGGCTTTCTGTGAATCCTTGAGGTGCGCGTGAAAATTTGAAACTTCGTCCATTTAAACTGAATCCGAAGAGATATTGGCTCTCTGGATCGATGGGCACACTGAAGAAGGCGTTCTTGAGGTCAATTACAGTAAAGAACGTCGCTTCTGAATCAATAGCAGTCAATAAAGATGAGATGTCGGGAACCACAGGGTACTGTGGAACAATGCATTTATTCAGTTCTCGTAAATCAATCACCAGCCGATATACTGGCGGTGCATTGGGATCAGTACGTTTAAGAATCGGAATGATAGGGGAATTACAGATATTGGAGTCGGTCTCTACGACCACTCCTTGGGCAATAAGCTCTTCAATGATTTCCAGTAAAGCCACTACAGCATCGGGTGGTAACTTGTATTGTCTGATTCGGGGTAAAACAACTCCTGGTTTGAGTGTAACACGGTATGGTGTAATGTGCATGCAACCTACATCGGTTGGGCCTTGTGCCCACAGGTGTTCCGGTACATTTTTCAATCTGACATCAAAATCTCGTAATACATAGTGACCCTTAAAGTCACGCAGGAAAAGTCTAACTCCTTCCGGAGAACAACATATCACGGCTCCTAGAGCCTTCAGCGTCTTTATTCCTAATAAGTTTTCTGGACATGATTTCGTCAGTAACAAGTCTGTAACACGTGATAATGGACCTACTGCTAGGGGGACGGGTTCTGATACTTCATTTACAATAGGCTTTCCTGAAAAACCAAGGGAAACATTCTGTGAGCCTGAGAGGGGTGCCCCTGGGACTTCATCATGGCTTATTGTTGTGCGGCTTGCCCCTGTGTCAATTAAAAACTTTCTGTCTTTTCCCAAT
Organism: Lissotriton vulgaris; assembly: GCF_964263255.1. Lineage (NCBI taxonomy): Eukaryota > Metazoa > Chordata > Amphibia > Caudata > Salamandridae > Lissotriton > Lissotriton vulgaris. The sequence continues at coordinate 130,831 of NW_028251742.1, read as the reverse complement.
ACCTGGCTATGTACGTAAGGACCCTCTTGATCTACAGGAATCTCGATAAGGGCAAGCCAACCTCCCTCTCTAGGCTGTTTCATGTGTATCGCTGATAATCGGGATAATCAGATTGGGCATACTGATACATTTGCTGTGAAACTTGCTGAGTCGCGGCAATGGGCTGTGGCTGTGATACCGCTACGGTCTGGGCAGTGTGTGATGAAGCATGCATAGGCTGTGTATTCTGTGAAGTCTGTGGCTGGACCTGGTCTTGTCTAGGCTGACGCGGTCTTTCTTTAGTTTTACCTGTCGCTATATTGTGTTTCAGGACTGGGCATTCATTTACGTAGTGGCCTGGCTGCTTGCAATAGTTGCATGTCCCTTTAACGGGAGCTGCTGAATTATTTGTCTGCGTCCCACCCTTTTTCTGGCCGTCAGCTGGGACTGTCTGGGCAACTAGTATTTTCATTTTCGTGTCTTTCATACATCTTTGTTCATGTTCTTGTTCTTCTCTAATTCTGTTCTGATGATATTGTAACATTTGTAACATCTGGGATGGCGTATTTGCTTGCCATGTGCTTTCGACTTTATATACTCGATTCTTAACCTGCGTTAGGGAATTTTCCACTAATTTACTTACAAAAAGGTGTGGGTACGACTCGCTACTTGGTTTCAGGCCACTATTAATAATGAAACATTTCTCGAATCTTGAATAGAAGTCACTAGTATCTTCATCGTGTTTCTGTTTACAGGCTGAGATCGCGTCCCAGTCTTCCTTTTTAGTTGTCAATAATCTTGGCAAAACCTGTACTATCAAACCTGATAATGCTTTAGCTTTTTCCCCAAGGCCTAGCCCTGGAGTACGAGTTTTTTCCTCGTCTTCTATTTCAGCCCATATAATCTTTTTCTCTCCCACTTCCCATTCTTTTTCTTTGAGTTTCTCGTAAATGCCAGTAGGCAACAGTACTTTTAACAATTTCATAATATCCGTATATGTGTAGTCTCCCATGAGTAACATATCCTTAAGTTCTCGGTGAAAACCTGCAGGGTCTTTATCGTGACAAGGTACTAGTTTCTTAATTTCTAACAATTCTAACTTTGTCAAAGGTGTGTACACATACACGCGTTTCAGAGTATTATCTGTACCCATGACTGGGTGAACTTCTCGTAAAGGATTCTGTCTGTCCAAATGCTCCATATGAAACATTTTTCTTTCTGGGGGCGGAGCTGAAACATGTTGTGGGCCTAAGAAGGCGTTATATCTGTATCGTTGCTCTAGAATTATTTGAATCAACTTGGTACTTAGGCCTCTCCATCTATTCATAAGTAGTGCTTCTAATGTATCAGGTAAAGGACCTGGGTCCGAATGTTCGTTTCTGTATAACGTGAGAAGATGCTGAATCATGTATACACTCGCTAATTTCTGCTCGTCTGGGGAAAGGTTCAGAAATGTCTGGGCTACGGTATCATCATTGTATATGCTAGGATTGTCAGCCCATAATACTGCTGACCGGGCTAGTTCTTGTTCATCCATAGAATTGAGTACATGGTACCCCATTCGTTCTTGAAGTATTTTATCGGTATCTTGAAACAGATATTCAGAAGAATTCGGTTTTGATATACTGGACAGAAAAACTCTCTTGCTTTCTGGGCGAATACCTTTCCTAAGGTAATTTCCCTTACCTACGTACGCTATCGTTTCTTTAGGTTGTTGTTCGGGTTCCTCTCGGTCTTCCTCCCCAGAGGAATCAAGCCGGTTACTATCTGCTTCACTTTCTTGTTTCTTTCTTTCATGTATCTCTATTACTTCTTTCCTGATCTTTTTGTACATACTTGCTATACAATTTTGTTTATCGTGTTTTCCTTCGGCTATGTTCTGGCCCCATTTGTTTAGTGCATCCAATTCGTCCTGCTCTACCCCAGGCCTGTCTCGTTCTCTTATTAAACAGTTTATTAAGAATCGTAATATACAACCTTGAGTGTCAACTTTCTGGTAAACCAGGGCCTCTTTAATACAGTCAGGATCTTCCCCAGTCTGGATAAAATGGTATATTTTATCTAGATGATCAGTCATTCCTGGGAACAACGTTAAGTAATCTGTAACTTTTCGTAAACGTAGAGATGCTAATAACATCCTATCGTCTTTACCGGGTACTGGATCGTATCTGCAAACTGGGAGGGGTTCTTTAAGCATGTCGAAATTTGAAGTTCGGGGTGTACGGTTCTTTAATATGTCCCTTATGTTTAACCTATGTTGTTGTGGCGGGGTCTGGTGACCTCCTGTCGCACCTCCAGAGGCGGATGCTTGAGTATGACTTGTCTGTGGGGACTGTGTAAGTAACTGAACTGGTGTTCTTCCAGGGTCAGGCCTAAACGGATTCAGAGTATCCATCTTAGGTGTAGGAAGTGGTGGAGGAACAGGTGGAACAGGATTCCGGACGGGTGAACTTTGCTGTGGTAAGGGCGGGATATGGTCTTGGGGTGGGTGGCCACCTCCGTCACCATCAGTAGGTGGTACCTGGGCAGGTGGATTGGTGTAAGCGGGAGCTATGTCATCTAGATAGGAGGCAAGGAATATGTCCTTTGTAGTTCGGTGATTTACTTTAGTTGGAACCAATGGCGGTGGCAGATCTTTCGGTATTTCTGAAGTGGCTTCGGGCGAACCCTCGGTCACTAAGTACATGCCATTTACAAGGTTATTTCGCATGCGGTCTACTTGTTCTGCCTTTACTCGGATCCCCTCATTAACTAATTCGTTTTCTCGGACTTTATCCGACTCTTCTCTATGTCTGTCTTCTCTTCGGAGTGCTTTTTCGGCACGTTTATGTGATTCTTTACGCCAAAATTCTATGGCATCTTTCTGAGATTGTCTGGCTTTCTTTTTCCATAGCGCTTCTTCTACTTTCAGGATGCACTCGGCATCCCAAGTTCCTGTAACGGGCCATCTGTGTCTTTCTTCTAGATGCTTAGTATAATCGGCCCATAAATCTAGATACAGTATGGCATCTAAGCCATGCTTATGATACATAAAATTTCCAGGAGTGTCCCTAGGGGGGATAGGAATTTCTTCCTCTAGCATCCCTTTCCTAGTTCCTATCTGTCTTAACTTATTGAAAAACGGCATCTTGTTTACTTAGTGCTGGATACTCGATACTTGTTACTTACTTCTGAACACGGCTAGTTACACAAAAACACAGTAATGTACACAAAACAGTCACTCATACCACGACATTAATCACATAAAACATTTTGAACACATATGACTACCCTTTACACTAGATGTACTGCTAAACAGCACAGATACACTGTTGGGAAACAGTGCAAGAAATTGTATGCTAGATGTACTGCTAAACAGCACAGATACACTGTCTAAAACAGTGCAGACCGCGTTTGCGTACCCAAACTCGTCTTTACCGGATACATAATAATGCACCCGTCTAGATGCGTCCCCAGCAACGGTACTCACCGGGAAGCACGGAACAGAAGGCCTCGAAAAACTCGACTGGACTGGACCGGACTGGACTCTACTCGACTCGATACGTGAATACTTCGGAACTTCGGAACTGGTGGGCCTCCTGACACCTCGGACCTTGCTTCTTTCGGCTAGGCTCTGGTCGGGATCCTCCGCACTCCTCACCGCCTCGTCTGGGTGCTGATCGCAGTCTCCGTCACCTCCGTAGGCCTGACGGAGATACAGGAAATCCTGCGGGTACGCGTAGTGTCCGTCACGACTGTGGCAGGGGACCAAAGCTGCAACGCACCAACTGGCGCGTGGGGTGGGGGAGGGGTCCCTGTTCGGGCGCCAGAATAATGTGGTAAATATTTGATTTACCGTCTTAATTTCTATGCAGGTAAGTACTTAAACAAAAATAACTCAATCGGAAAGAAAGAGGCAGAGTCCGTGGTGTTAGAGTTCTTAGGGGTTTTATTCCTTAAAAAGGAATGGGTCAGGTACTGGATATCGGGTTCCTGCCACCACTGGGGTGCAGGAAGGGATAGAGCATAGTTTATTGACATTACATTACTTTTATACTTAATATACACAATAGAAGTCAATGCAGAGGGCGTAACAGCTGAGAGAGACAAGATAAAGATACACACGTGTTGGCAATACGTAATCAGAAGGCGTGAACTAAGGCGTGCACAGAGGTGGGTTCTAGAAACGTCACATGTAAGTGTCAGAAGTGGGTGGCTCTATGACAGAATAGTGCAGAGTCAGCAGGAATCGTTAGCTAGGATGCGCGCGCAGCTGCATGACGTGAAATTGACGTACAGTTGGAGGGTGCAGGGGACTTGACATTTACACTAGAGGAAAGAGACAGAAGTCTGGCATGTCAGATCAACTCGTTCCTATATCATATCTGGTATCTGATGTTTGGGAACCATATTATCTAGAAGGAAAAGGTCTCTCGGACAGAAGCTATTCTATACTGACTGTGAGTGCGTGTATAAGCGTCTAGGTGTCTGCATGAGATGCGAGGGGGCATGGGCCTACCATGGTAACAGAGACTATGAATTACTTGGACGGAGACAGTGAGGCCGGGCCCTTTGCTCTGCAGCTGGAAGGATGTTTACTTAAACTAGTAGGCAGGAATGTATTTTTGAGGAGCGGAACAGATAATTCGAAGGTTGAATACAGTCTTGGCAGGCAACAGGCTGAGCTGAGCGCCGTGAGCCGCGCAGGAGTAAGGCAGAGGTCACGGGTACAGAGGCCGGCTCAGGCTGAGGCATTTCAGAATCTGAAGGCAGGAAAAGGCTCGATGGCAGAATTCAGGGCCTACTTCGCCTGGGCTGGAAAACGTGTAAAGTACACCACAAAAGACATTGGCAAGGCATACTTAGAAACGTACTATTCAACCCGTTCAGGGTGGGTCTGAAAGAGGACATGTTAACGTTGGACGCAAATGTGTTTGCGTCTTCATAGCTGGCACAGGAGGGAAGTTACATGCACTTTAAGTTCGTACATGGAAACGGTGGGGTACACGTTAGGGAACATTTCTTGACCATAAAATGTATATTTCCTCACTCCCTTAATATCTCCTTATACTCCTACAATCTGTACAGAATTAGTCAGCAAGGGCCATTTTTGGCCTTAGCCGTAAGGCTCACACCTCGGCTCTTCTGAATTTACTTCACTGGCTGCCGGTACGTAAACGCATTTATTTCAAGACTCTTATCACGGCCTTTAAATCTCTGCATGGCACTGGGGCTGTCTACTTAAGTAGAAGAGTGCGGTTCTATTTTCCTTCGAGATCTTTATGATCCGCCTCTCAAGGACTGGCGATTGTTCCTGCAACCAAACATGCACGCATGGGAGGACGCTCATACAGATTGCTGGCTCCTCAACTATGGAACAAACTGCCCCTTTCCCTCAGGGAACTAGACAACTTGCTTTCCTTTAGGAAGGGGCTTAAGACCTGGCTGTTTGGACAGTAGTTTGCTTGTGTTTTCCTTTAGCTATGCCTCCACAGATCGGTATAGCGCCGGGACACTCTGCACGTTCATATATTTGTTGCATAGCATTATGATTAGATCTGTTTTCTCAAGGTAACATTACGCTTCCACATTTGGTTGTTTTCTGACTGTGACTCTCTGCAGTTTCATTTTATTACTTTTATGCCAGTGATCTGTTTCACTCGTTTTAGGCACATTACAATTTTGTCACATGGCTTTGCGTTTGTGCTTTACAACAGTAGCACTCTTATTTAATGGTTCCTGTATTTTAAAAGGAAAATATGTGTTATTTATTTTATCGTTTATGATGGGTTTCATCATCTAATGGTGCTTTATGTGCACAAACTTTAAGACAAGTCTCTGAGCGTGTTTTTAAAGTTTATATTGTTTTATTTTTTTTCTCACTTCTGTTTACCTAGAACTTGGTAGGGGGGCATTATATTTGCGTACTTTTGTTTTGCCTTTCTTTCTACATTGTGAAAGGCATTTCCTATTACAGTTTATTTAGAACTGTGACATTTTTAAGGTTATTTACTGTTACTGCATTTAACGTAACATGCAGAACGTAACTGCCCCTCCATTTTTTTTAACTTCTCCAGGCGATCCACCCATAAGGTGGAAAAAATGGAAAAAAAGTATTCGAGAGGTACGCCAGAGTATGTGGTTCCTCCTTAAGCGCAGAGAGGAAAACTGTGTTATTATTAAACTGTTGTGGATCAGAGGGTCAGGAAGTGTTTGATCATCTTCCTGACCTTAATGATAATAGTCTAAATGAATATGAGACTTGCATTGCTCAATTAGACAAACACTATCTGCCTAAAGTTTCAACCATTTTAGAAAGGTATCATTTTGGGCGTAGGACCCACGAGGAGGAAGAAACTATTGAAAATTACATAACTGCTCTTAGGAAATTAGCTTCCTTTTGCAAGTTTGGTGCTTCTATACGTGAAAGAATACGTGATCAATTCATGTTAGGGTGTAGTATAGAACGTGTTAGAGAGGAGTTATGGCAAAAGGACGAACCTAGTTTAGAGGATGTCATCACTACTGCTAAGAGAATTGATAATTCTATAAAATGTGTTGAAGTCATTAAGAAAAATGGTGAATATAAACAGAAAGGCACTGTACATGTTATTCAAACTCCTAACAAAGAAAATGCACATTTTAAGGATGTAAAGAAAAGTGTAACTCATAGTGACTCTACTAACAAATCCAGTGTTCCTACCAAATTTAATTTTCCAAATGTGAAATGCTTTAGTTCTGGAAAGTTGGGTCACTTTGCCAACGACACACAATGTCCTGGGTGGAAGTCTACTTGTTCTAAGTGTAAGAGGAAGGGACATTTTTCTGCTGTTTGCAAAGGGAGGTCTTACAGAGGCAAAGTTAATTAAGTTTTTTGTGACCCGGAAGGTTATTTATGATGACTCTGAAGAGGTTGACTGTGGTTAAATCCTTGTTCAAGCAATTGGTATTGAGGAATCCAAATCTTGTCCTTTTTATGAAAATTTGGTGGATGGTAAGGCTACTAGAGTTCTTTTTGACTCTGGTGCTACAATCACTATTGTGTCCAAAGAATTTTATTTACAAAACTTTAAAAAAAAGGTAAAAATTTACAAACCTTACATTAGACCATTTGCTTATGGCGGTGCGCCAATCAAACTTTTTGCCTATTTCCACTGTTTAATTGATTACAAAAACAGATTGACAAATACTAAGATTTATATATAACAAAAGAGAGATAGCATTTTGAGTTGGTTTAACCAAAAGGATCTTGGGGTCATGCTTGATCCGAATTCATCACCTCCCATAATTTTGAAAGCAATTTTCAGTCTACCTCTTTTTCTACTATTCATCGATCTACTGATGGTGAATTTACTGACATGCTTAAAGCAAAGTTTCCTCAAGTTTTTTCGGAAAAACTGGGTTTCCACCACATTTGTTTGCATGATCAGGCAAAGCCCTCTTGTTGTAAAGTTCGCAATATACCGGTAGCTGTTAGGGAGCAAGTTAAAAATGAACTACACTGCCTGAAACAAGATGGTATAATTGAGGAGGTGGAGGCAACGCATTGGCTTGCTCCGGTGGTCGCCGCAAAGAAGTCTGATGGCTCCCTCTGTCTGTGTGTGGACCTCAGAGAGCTAAATAAGAACGTTGTGGTTGATCACTACCCCCTGCGTAAAATCTCTGACATTTGATGTTGTTAAAAGGAGCTAAAGTTTCAGCACGACAGACTTGAGGTCAGGCTATCACCAGATTAGGTTAGATGATGAATCCAAGGATTTAACGGCATTCATAACTCCTTTTGGAACTTTTCGATTCGTAAGACTCCCTTTTGGCCTAGTTTCGGCTGCTTCGGTGTTTCAGAGGGCATTAGAGAATGTTTTGAAGGATCTTGTAGGTGTTAGGATCTATCAGGATGATATTCTCATCTTTGGTAAGGACAACAAGGAACACGATGCAAGAGTTATGGAAGTCTTACTCAGACTAAATGAGTTTAAACTCACTGTAAAAATTGAGAAATGCAAATTTAGGAGAGAATCCATTGATTATTTGGGACATACCATATCTGCTGCTGGAATTATGCCTAAGGAGAGTTTAATTACTGCTATTTTAAAATTGAAATCTCCGACTAATAAGGAAGAGTTGATGAGCTTCTTGGGTATGGCAGAGTACTATAGTATATTTGTTGATGGTTTTGCTTCATTGTGTGTACACATGAGAACTCTGCTTAGGAAGGGATGTGAATTTGTCTGGGATAATGAATGCGAAAGAGACTTTTGTGTAATTAAAGAAAAGTTGAATTCTACCCACAAACTAAGTAGTTTTGATCCTGAGAAAGAGTCTGTTTTAGTGACTGATGCAAGTCTTAAGTGGTAAGGAAAATGTTATCTTGTTTTTATCAAAAAGTTTGAGATGAGCTGAATTACCCTATTCCGTGATCGAAAGGGAGGCTCTTGCTGTGTATTGGGCAGTGAAAAAACTAAAGAATTTGCTTTGGGGAGGCAAATTCGAGATTAGGACTGATCACAAACCCTTATGTGAGATTTTAAGAAAGAAAGGTATTGATGCAGTCTCGGGCAAAATTACCAAATGGGTTGTGGGACTGCAGGATTATGATTTTGACGTGAAGTACCTACCTGGTGTAGACCACAAGGTTTCTTACGCTTTGTCCCGTTTGGTACCAGTTAAAGAGGATTTTCTGGATGATGAGGTTGATGAAGATGATGAGCTAGTTTGTGCAATTGATGAATGTTTTGTAGGAAAAGATAGGTGGAAGAAATATCTATTTGAAGATCCAGTTTTAGTGCAAGTTATGAAAAACGTAAATAATGGTTGACTTTCAAAAGTGAAAGATGGTATGGGAGCTGATAAATATTGGCATGTTAAAGATCAGATGATTTGTTTTTAAGAGGAATGAGGCTTATTCCTCCAAGCTCTGTTAGAGAGGAGCTTATCTCGTTAGCAAATCAGGGACACTTAGGAGTTTCTAAATGTAAAGAAAGTTTGAGATTGCCGTATTGGTGGCCAGGGATGGACCTACAGGTGGAGCGTAAGATCAGAGATTGTTTTGAATGTGCTTTAAGCAATAAAGTGGCAAAACCTAAAATCCAACCCATGGTCATAAGAGAGCGCCCAAATGCACCTTGGAAGGAAGTTACTTTAGACATACTTGGTCATGTGTTTTCCTCAGCTCCCGAATGGTATGTTTTTGTGCTAATTGATTTCTATTTTAGATGGCCTGAGATAGCCATTACACGGGGTATTGAAACTAAACATGTTATCTCTTCTTTGGAAAAAATATTTGAAAGAGAAGGTATACATGATTCCATTCTCACTGATAATGGTGTTCAACTGGTTTCTAAAGAAATGGAAACATTTATTTCCAAATGTGGTATTTTACTCAAAAAATCTGCTTTGTACCACCCAGAAACCAACTGCATGGTTGAGAGATTCAACCGAGTTCATAAAAAAACTATTGGCATTTCAAAATCTGCAGGTCTTGATTGGCGCACAGAAATTCTTTAAAAAGTGAAGGTTTACAGACTTTAAACCTCATGCTGTAACAAAAAGAACTCCTTTTGAACTCTTTAAAGGCAGATGTCCAAATACACTTGTATCACTAGCTTGGGTAAATGATTTGCAGCCTGATCTATTCAATGAAAATGAAGACAGTGATTGGTCTCTAGCTAAGTCAAAAAAGATTGAGTCAAGGAAACAATATCACGAAATAAAAAAATGTGTAAAAAGAACTGGTTCAAATTGGTGATTGGGTTATCATAAAGAATCCTTCTAATATTAAATCTTGTTCAAGGTTTTTGAAGCCTATGAGAGTTATTAAGATCTTCAAGAATGCAGTTAAAACTGATGACCACCGCATTTGGAACTCGAACAGGGTGGTGGTGGTTAGGAAAGACTTTGCACATCGTTTTATTGACTCCTCTTCAACTTCACGGCTGAACGGTTCACAACAGGAAGATCTACGTGGTCATAAGGCATCTTCTACTACTGTGATCTCTGGTCATCGAAGTTTTCCACCTTTGACTCGAAAATCTACAAGGGTTACTCATTCTCCTCAGTATCTTCGTGACTATGTTAAATAATAAATCCACTTTTAACTGGCCTTGGATGGACATTCATTCTTACAGGGCAGAATATCTGAGTGTAGGAATTTTGTGCAGGCTGAAATGGAAAATGTCAACAACTATGATTGGTTCGACATTGATGTGGATGTGCATTCTAATGATAAGCAGGTTGTGCATGAGCGCGACACACGTTCAGAAGAGGAAAGCGAAGTTCTTGGTACATCTAAGTTTCCAAAATTACATTGTAATTCACACAGTGACAACCAAATCATTACTGGAAGATATGTTATCACCATCACTAAACCAAAAATGTTGAAGATTTTGTTTGTGTTAATGTTATTTGCTATAAACAAACAGTAATTTCTTGCCTCTTTCCTCTTATATTTTTCTTTTTTTCCCATATTCATTCCATGTTGATGTATATTTTATTCACAGATTAAGAAATATGTTATTCTAGTTTTGTAATGTTTGCAGGATACACTCATTTATGTTTAAATTGTGGTTTCTGTAAGGGGGATATGTGATGTAATGCCAAGTTGCAATGTCAAGTAATGCCAATGCTTACTATTATGATGTGATTGGCTATAGCGTGCACAAGCGTTGTTCCAGTGTGGAATGTAAATAGATGAAGGTTCTATGGTGAAGTAGTGTGGCTCACTGGTTAGAGGCGGCAGACCCGAGAGCAGAGGACGGCCCGGGACCAGGGTTCGATTCCCGGCGCGGCAGGTTTCTGGACCAGGGTCAGCGGACTCGATAATTCTCTCGCCTCGGTGCCCACTCTGATCAGCGATCACACTCGGCAACTCTGGGCACTAGCTTGCCTCATCTTCACTAACGGCCCCACCAGATCACCGGGGATGCCTGGTCTCACCCTGGAGATACCCATTAAGGGACCATCTCTCAGGGAAGCCAGGAATGGTTTCGCAGCGGTCGAAGCGCCTTGGGACCCTCTGGGTAAGTAGTGCGCTATATAAATGCCTATACATTTACATACATACATTTACATTCTATGGGTGACAGTTGAGACAGTTGGGAGGATTCTGCTGTTGCTGTAATTCATGTCTGGGCTGCTTAAAATAAGAACCTACTACAGATACTGTTGAGCCATTATTACAAGGCATTTCCTTAGCTGCAGAGTGGGTGTCAGACCTGATACTCTTGAGGTAGTTTCCTTAAACTTTTTGCATTCTTCCTCCTGGTTTTTGCTGATTCACTTTTTATGGCCCTAGGGCTCTGGACACTTTCCCGTTGTAATACAGTGTGAAAGTGTGTGCGCCCTTCCTACACATGTTAGGAAGTGGTGCTTACCTGATGTTTTTAAAACATGTCTCCAGCCTGCCATTGCAGGCCTGTGTGTCCACATTTCCCCCTATTCTCAGGTTGGCCTTTCTATATCATTGGCCAATGCTGAGGATGCTTTTCACTAACACTAGAGCACCCCTAGGGTGAGCCCTGGGGAGTGAAGCGGGTGATGGCTTAAAGTCAGGGAAGGGTCATGTGCTTCTCTGTTCAGGTAGTGAAGAACCCCCAGTGTTTTTTCACTAAGCTTGGGCAGAGTTAGCTTAGTGGCGCTACATGGTACTCTGTGAAGCAGTAAAAAACTCTGCTGCATTACACAGAGTTCTGCGAGTGGGCAGAGTTGCTTGTTCCGCCCGTTCACAAGACGTTTTTGCCATACGGCAATGCAGATTGCGTGTCCGGGGGTAAATATTGCGCGAACTTCACCATGCAGTCCTGCACGGGTGCGGCCACCGTGTTTTTCTACTCTTGTTGTGGTTCTGGGGCGTGTTTTAAATCCTCTCTAAATCTTTTGAATCATTTGTTCCCAAAAAGGTTTTTTTCTGATCGTTTTTTATTTATTGTCTATCTCTCTTTCTTCTTAGGTCTATATTTTTTATTTTTTTCTACTTTTTCTGTGTTTTTTTACCAAACTGATAAGATCAACTTTCTGACACTGCGGGTGCCACTTTCGATGTCGAATGAACTGGTGGGTGCGCATGACGTTTGACTCTGTGCAGTACCTACTTCTACCGAGGTGGTTGTGGTGGATGTATGTCGCTGCTGGGACTTTGTAAATATGGCAGCTGGAGGTGGTGTTGATGCTATCTTTGCCACATCCCTCACAGCACTTTGGGATGGGGTAAAGTCACTATCCACTGGGACGGTGCTAATGTCCATGATGACAGGCTCATCATCATCCTCCTCTACTACATCTACCTACATAAATTTAAGGCTTTAGGGAACCTTCCTTTTTCCTAGCCTTGTCTTGTGGTGTGTCTCACTCTCAGACTGAGGTGGGATCCAAGTGGCTTCTTGAACATCAGAAGGGGGGCTTACAGAAGAAGTTGATGGACTAACTCTCCTTCTCCTTGCAGAGGATCTGGACTACAATGGATCTTCTGAAAGAGTATATTACTCTTCTTCTTCCTCAGCAGAAAGCTTGATCTCCTGAACTGCTCCTACTTTGTGGAGAACTACTACTAATGGGGGTGGTTGCAGCTGTTGTTGCTCACTGAGTTTCCTGCATTGATTGGCTACAACTATGGGAAAATGATAAGTAATTTTCATCACCACTGCTCGTCGGAGTTGTCATTATTAGAAAGGCGGCCTTTGTGACAGACATGGGCGTGGGCCTAGGTTGGTGGGGTAGGTCCACTGATTTGGGGGTGCTGCTCCCAACCTGCTTCCCGGACACCTCTGCTACAGGCAAATTTTTTGGTTTTCCAAAAAGGGTCATGGGCGACATACCGCTGGTGGTAAGTGGCAGTGCCTTCTTCTTCTCACTGGCAACTTTGACTTTCTTGGTACTGGCATCTTTGTTGGGGCCATCTTGAAGATGTCAGTTAGCACACAGCAGCATTTGTCTTAGATTCACAAGTTGAAGAGATGTCTGTGGTCACACGTCACATGACATTGTACGCAGGGCAGAGGCCTTCTATTTGGCAGTACGATGGGTGATCCTGACTTCTCCTCTTTTGTGCACCTAAAAGCACAGAAGCAAGAAGGACCTCAGTGAAATGTGGCATTCATGTGGTTCAATTGCTAGTACAAACAAATATAATATAATTTAGTGGGTGATCACACTTGTCAGTGTTATTACCTCAGTTATTAAAAGAATTAACAATACAGTATAACCATTTGTTGAACTTTGAGAACAACAAGGGATTTCATGGTGTACTGTACAGTACACTCAGGAAGGATAGGAAAGAAGAAGAACAACAACAAAAATACAAATTTAACGTTTTGGCATTGTGCATCATGTGGAATGCAGCACTCAGGGAGCTGTTGCTAACAAATGACAATGGAAGCAATAAGCCATGGGAAACAAAGGAAAGACGGACATGCAAGCCTATATGGCAAAAGCACACTGACTGCCTTCACAAAATGGTCACAGGCCACATGGTCACAACAACGACAACAAGCAGGAGGCCTGGAAAACAATGAACTCAAGCAGTCCTATGGACAGACATTACAAAAGGGCCCCTGGCCACATGGGGAGGCTCAGCCAAGGCAAATGCTGTTCTACTATTACAATCACACACTGGCTAGACAAAGGAGGCATGGTAAACAACACATCTTTAATGCAACAATGCCAGAAACTAAAATACATAGGTCTAAAAAGGTTGGCAAGGCACATCCAACAAAGGCATTTAATTTAACACACATAAAAAAAGATGAAATACCACCAAAAAAAACACATTTTGTATTTTTAATCCAATGCCATCCATGGCCAAAATGATGTTTGAATTCAACAGACATCACAGAAACAATTGTTTCATGCATCCATGAGTAGCTCTGGGTCTATTGGTTGGAAAACCCATTGGCAGACTAGGCCACATAGTGAATCAATTAAAATCAACATTGCAAACTTATTAAAAACTTGTACAAAATGTTGTGCAATCTGCTACTTTTTTTCTGAACAAAGAAGAAAAATATGCATGATGAACAACAAACAGTAAGACATGGCCACCACAAAGAAGACATGCAGGCCTATGGCAGAAGCACAGTGGCTTCTTTCACACAATGGCCACCAGCCACATGGCCAGGCCACAACAACAAGCAATAAGCCTACAAAGGGAAGACAATGCAGACGTATGGCAAAAGCACAATGGCTGCCTTCACCAAATAGCCACCAGCCACATGGCCAGGCCACAACAACGAGCAATAATCCTACAAAGGGAAGACAATGCAGGCCTTTGGCAAAAGCACACTGGCTGCCTTTTCCAAAATGGCCTTCAGCCAGGCCACCACAACAAGAAGCAATAAGCCAAGAGGAACACAGGGAAGACATGCAGGCCTATGGCAAAAGCTCACTAACTGTCTCCTCAAAATGACTTCCAGCCACACAGTCACAAAAAGAACAAGCAGGAGTCCTGGAAAACAATGAACTCAAGCAGGTCTAGTTGGATACAGACTTTACAAAATGCAGATGCTGGCCAACTATTATAAACACACGCTGGCCAGACAAAGGAAACAGAACAAAGTGGCTGGATAGGGAAAATTTGTGTCACAAATTTAGGTCACGCAGTCAATTTGTACTACGTAGCCACGGTCATCTGTACCAAAACAAATTTATTTAACTTTTATCTGGTTTATCAATTTTTTCAAAAATACATGGGCAAACCAAAAAACTGTCACGACAGTGAGTACATGAATACAATATTTACATATATACACACATACCAATATACATTATTTACAAAGTGAGAGAAACACAATTAATAAAGACAATTTATAAATGACACACCAAAAAAACGATAACGTGATTCAATACTCAGACATTAGTTGCATTTATGTGCAATTAGAAAATTCATACATAACAAAAGGGTACAGCCAGTCCATGGAGATGTAAAACCAGGAGACAGGCGGGGACGGATGGATTAGTACACCTGCCTGCCTGACAGCACTGTGGTATAATGTTTATGATGGGTTGCACCGTTAGGGTCCCAGATGGTATATTATTTCTTTTCCTAGGTGCACCCTTTTGAATAACCACAGGGTGGAAGTGTCGACGCGTTTCGAACCGGATAAATGACGGTTCTCTTCAGGACGGGGACTGGGATCAGTGTCTGCACGTGGCAAAGAGTGTGCCGTGGTGTCGGTAAAGCGCCGAGGAAGGAGAGATTTCTGTGGTTAGCCTGTTAAAGTTCTTTCACAAAATGTTGTCCGCCACACGGTACCAACACGAAGGAGTAGAGCTGCTTACATGTTGATTAATTTTTTCTTTTCGCAAGCTGACTTATTAGCTTGTGACACGGGTAGCGTCAGCTGTCGTAGAATCAGTTCGGAACTGATCGAGACTAGTTCTATTTCGGCAGGATTCAATCACTCGGAAACTCTTGACGCACGGTCTCTGACAGACCGTGCGTCAAGAGTTTCCGAGTGATTGAATCCTGCCGAAATAGAACTAGTCTCGATCAGTTCCGAACTGATTCTACGACAGCTGACGCTACCCGTGTCACAAGCTAATAAGTCAGCTTGCGAAAAGAAAAAATTAATCAACATGTAAGCAGCTCTACTCCTTCGTGTTGGTACCGTGTGGCGGACAACATTTTGTGAAAGAACTTTAACAGGCTAACCACAGAAATCTCTCCTTCCTCGGCGCTTTACCGACACCACGGCACACTCTTTGCCACGTGCAGACACTGATCCCAGTCCCCGTCCTGAAGAGAACCGTCATTTATCCGGTTCGAAACGCGCCGACACTTCCACCCTGTGGTTATTCAAAAGGGTGCACCTAGGAAAAGAAATAATATACCATCTGGGACCCTAACGGTGCAACCCATCATAAACATTATACCACAGTGCTGTCAGGCAGGCAGGTGTACTAATCCATCCGTCCCCGCCTGTCCCCTGGTTTTACATCTCCATGGACTGGCTGTACCCTTTTGTTATGTATGAATTTTCTAATTGCACATAAATGCAACTAATGTCTGAGTATTGAATCACGTTATTGTTTTTTTGGTGTGTCATTTATAAATTGTCTTTATTAATTGTGTTTCTCTCACTTTGTAAATAATGTATATTGGTATGTGTGTATATATGTAAATATTGTATTCATGTACTCACTGTCGTGACAGTTTTTTGGTTTGCCCATGTATTTTTGAAAAAATTGATAAACCAGATAAAAGTTAAATAAATTTGTTTTGGTACAGATGACCGTGGCTACGTAGTACAAATTGACTGCGTGACCTAAATTTGTGACACAAATTTTCCCTATCCAGCCACTTTGTTCTGTTTACTTTGTAGTTGAGATCCGGGCTGGGTAGACGTAGGATCCAAAACCTTTCTTGGTTCACAGGCCAGACAAAGGAGGCATGCTAAACAACACATTTTTAATGCAACAATGCCAAAAAACGAAAATCCACAGGGCTAAGAAAGTCTTAAAATTAGGATTTTTCTCAGTTTAGTAGTAGTAAAGTTGAGAAAAATCCTAATTTTAAGACTTTCGGTATCCACAGAAGGCATTTAGGAGTCCAAAAGTTAGGAGTCCTAACTTTACTACTACTAAATTGAGAAAAATCCGAATTTTAAGACTTTCGGTATTCACAGAATGCATTTAGGAGTCCTAAAGTTAGGAGTACTAACTTTACTACTACTAAATTGAGAACAATCCTAACTTTAAGACTTTCAGTATTCACAGAAGGCATTTAGGAGTCCAAAAGTTAGGAGTCCTAACTTTACTACTACTAAATTGAGAAAAATCCTAATTTTAAGACTTTCGGTATTCACAGAATGCATTTAGGAGTCCTAAAGTTAAGAGTCCTAACTTTACTACTACTAAATTGAGAAAAATCCTAACTTTAAGACTTTTGGTATTCACAGAAGGCATTTAAGAGTCCTAAAGTTAGGACTCCTAACTTCTGTGAATACTGAAATGAGTAAGTGCCTTCTGTGAATACCAAAATGAGTAAGTGCCTTCTGTGAATACCAAAATGGTAGTAAGTTTAGGATTTTGTCTTAAGTTAGTTCTGTGAATCGGGCCCTGTGTCCACATCTCAGGAGTGTGGCCCCTGCATTGTGGGACCTGAGCATGCACAGCATCTCGTTGGTGGTGAGTGGATTCACCAGTTGCTGGACTCAGCGTGACTCACTTCATTGTCCGTATCACATCTCTCTTGTGCGTCACGCTGACTGGATGCTCATTACGTGCAGTGTCTAATTCACAGGTTGTGACCCTCGGAGGGAGTATGCATCCATATTAGTGTCTCATTCTATCTTGTGCGAGTACTGAACTTGCGACTGTGTGAGTAGGATTGGATTGTATGGTCCGACTCATATCATCAAGCACCAGATGTTGTGCCTCATTCTAAGCAGGTATGGTGAACCAGACTGTAGGTTGATTGCAACTGGGTTGTCTGGTGCAAATCATCATGCACCAGAAGTTGTGCCTCAATCCAGGGAGGCATGGCAAACCCAACTTTTGGTTAATTGTGACCAGATTGTCTGGTAAGACTCATGGTATTGCGCACCAGGTGATGTAACTCATTTCCAGACCGGTACGAAGGACCCGACTCATGGTTCATTGTGACCAGATTTTGCAGTGCGACTCGGATCGAAGTGCACCAGGCGCTGTGTATCATTTCCCGTGGGGTGCAGGAGCAGCTGCACCCCCATTCACTAAGTGTTCCATCTGTTGAATCATCTTCCCTCCGCTCACCTAGTCCGACAACTTTGTGTTGCTAGGTAGAATAGCTCGGATCAGGCCTGGCTAGTGAGCGTAAGGGACTTGGCTAAGAAACACTTACAAGAGTGATCGGAAGCAGGTCGACCGACTGCGTGACCCCCTGTGCTTCACGGAAATGGTGCAGGGAGAAGAACTAAGGGAGCTCTTGCTTGATTAGGGACAGAATCTAGCCTGTTTCTGCTCCGCAAAAAAAAATGGGTGAACTTCCCGGGTGGTGGCCAACACCCCATCATCTGTTGCCTTCTCCCCTAGCCCCCTGACTAAGTGTGATTCCGGCATTAAACTGGCATAGGTAGGCATGGTGGTCTATTACTCTGATCTGTGGGCAGAGTTGGGGGGGTAACTGAGAGGTGTGGAAGGAATTGTGCAAAGGGGTCTGCATTAATATTATCATCTGACCTGCAGGATATCATTTGCACTGCATTACGGTGCGTGTTCGTGTGTGTGCGTGAGTGTGCTTCATACAGACTTGCCAATATCCTTTGCATTGTGCTATGGTTATGAGTGAGTGTGGGAGTGAGTGCTGCATCAGAAGAGCCTGCTAATAGTTGCAACAAGCAGCAGTGTTGTTTTACTTGTTTGTTTAATTACCTAGCGAATACTCCGTTTTGACATTGGTTTTAAACATGTGGACTTGACCCACGGTCCTGCTGAAAAGTTCTATAAATTACTTTGTGTACACATTCCTGATATAATTGTGACCTAGGGTGCACTCTTGAAATGTGTGCATTTAAACTGTGTTATTTGGCAGGGTGGGCCCAGTTCTGGAAACGTATCGAACCGCATAAGGGTACCAGGTTAAAATAGGATTTTTCCCAAATATTCATATTACTGATGTCATTTTAACACTGTTGGGCCTAGCACTGCTAGTAATATTTTGAAGTGTGATTTATACCCAGAAAAATCATGATGCTCATCTTGTTCTAATTAATGTGTGTGTTGAATACAATATGTATTTACATACACCACGTGTGAAGTCTCTTTTGTGATGCACACTGTGGGCCTCATTTATGAGAAGTGACGCATCCCTGCGATAAAACAGTGATGCAGCACTTTTCATTGCACCCTCCTTGCGACACCAATGATGCGTCATATTTACATTATGACGAATCATGGTGTAAGGAGTTACAGATACGTTGGTATTTCTGACGTATCTGTAGGCGCAAAAAAATGATGCAGTGCTGAAGTGTGTCACAAAAGTGACGCAACTCTAGCAATGGGTCATTACATATGGGAAAGTTGTGGTAAATAAAATTATTACCCTGTCGGAATTTCTATACTTAATCAAAAGGTCATGCATATAATGAGAGGCAGAGTCCGTGGTGTCCGATTCAGAAGGGCTTTATTTCAGTAACTCGAGTTAAGGGAGAATCAGGTTCCATCACCGCTAAGGTTCAGGAAGGGTCGTCATCTGAACTTTATTCACAGAGTACGTTATTTATACGTTAAACATACATTAACTTGCATAGAGAAGGCGGAGCGCTCCAGGCGGAGCAAGAGAAAGAGAGATAAGAGCACATGGGCGTGCAAAAGGGCGTTCCCTTGAGGATTCATAGGTTTGTCATAGGTGGGTGGATACATGAAGGGGGTCTGCGTGGTCAGCTGGAACCTTTACCCTACTTGTGTGCGCCACTTGGTCATGACGTGCAATTGACGTGTAACTGGGGGTAGCTGGGGGGAGCTGACTTTTGTTCTAGGAGAGAAGCCTTGAGTGTCAGGACGACCTGCACGCCTGGTATTATCTGATATCTGAAGTTTGGAGGATGTATGGTCTGAAGTAAAGGTCGCTCGAGCAAAGGTTGCTCATCACTAAAAGCCAGTGTGTGCATATATTTCTTCGTGCATTGCATGGGGCCATGGGCCTTCTATGGATGCGAGCTCTGTAAATCACTTAAACGGAGACAGAAAGGCTAGGCCCTATCTTCTGCAGGCGGGTTATGTTTACCTTCTTCACTAAGCAGGAATGTGTTTCGGTGGAGCAGAGCAGATAACTGTAAGCAAAATACTGTCTTGGCAGGCCGGACTGGGCCCCTCTCGGCTGAGCAGGAAGTATGCGAGAGTTCAGGGATACATAGCTAAACTGCAGCTTTCAGAGTGTCTGGAGGCATGGAGCCTGAATTCGGGTCCTGGCTCGGCTGAGCCACAAAACGGGTTCATCTCGTCATTTAAACGTGCACAATGCAAATACATTGGCAACATGGGCAACATAGGCCTCAGTGCAGAATTAACGTTTCTTTCATGGAAGGTAATTGACATTCTAACATGGGACGGAAATGCAGAGGCATTATTATTACAGGCATGAGAGGGAAAGTGCATGGGTGACATGAACATACACCAAACGTGGGGTACACGCAGGGGACACATTAGCCACGTAAAAATTTCTATTTCCTCATTCCCTCCTTGTCCCCTACTGTGCCCTTCAGGACACATCTATATTCATGAGACGTATATCTGATCATACAGCATCATTTGTTCGTCTTTTTTCTTTTGTATACGTGGATGGGGAATACAGGCAGTGGCACACAAGCCACAAATCGCCGGGCCACATTGCAGACAGAGACAGCAACTGAATATCATAAGCAGTATCATTCCTAGGAACGACAACACTTTCCATCCCCATGCTGATATTACACTCCAGAGCCAACCGGACCAAGTCCATGTGCCTGGGTCTTGATGTATCTCGTGAGCTATCTTGTGGAGCCTTGTTATTGCTGCATACACAGATGGCGCGTTATTTGGAATAAACACGCAACAACTGGAGCCGATCACTCTACAAGCCCCGCCCCTTTCTGCCAGGATGACGTCAAGAACAAGGCGGTTCTGAAGAACAGCAAGTCTCATGGCGGACTGCTCCTCTGTCAAGTTCGCCAGAGCAGATGCAGTCTCATTCACTACTGCTTCTAGAGTTCTTGTTAACCTGCGGATTAGCTTACTGTTTTGGACGGGACCTATGAAGAAAAAGAATCCTTTATTGAAATCTGTATATTGCTCCCAAGCTGTCTCAGTCTGATCAATCACTAGGGAATCGGTCTCCCTCCTGTGTCTGACATGCTCTAATCGTGAATCTCGATGATAATGGGATGGGGCAAGAAAGACAGGTGGCAGCAGGAACGCTATATAACAAGTCCCACTCCAGTCTAAGGGCAGACGTACATAGGCTGTCTGACCGCAAATGAAATAGGAATGGCGGGAAGCTTTGAAAGTAGACTTTCCTTTATCATTAAACTCGACTACAGTATTACAATCACTGTGTCCCAAATGTACTGATCCTTTCTTTCTAACGCACAATTCACCTTTTACTGGTAGGACTGATATGAACGGTGGACCTGTATTTTTCTCGGACTGCACATTCAGAATCATAAAGTTAAGGGAAGCATTTCCTTGCTCATACACTTCATTTTCTAGATCGGTCCCTTTCTTTTGGGGAAGACCGTCTTCGTCGGGAAAACATGCCTCATTCATTACTTTATTCAAATCTCCCCATATCCAATCGCCCTGGGAAACTGTAAACCTTCTGTCTAGTGATGACATTAAAGCAAACCATGCTCCGCACGAACCATTGTGCGAGAACGGAAAAGGAAAAAGGGGCAGAACTCCCTTCGTTTTCTGATAAGGTGGGAGTCGGCCACATACCCAGCCATTTGTTACATTGCTGGTCTGATGAGAACGGTGCAACATTCGAATAAAAGTATTGTTGCGCAGGGCTAGTCGATATGACAGTTCATGGGGTGGCAGATCACTAAAGGTGTGCTCTACAGTGTCATTAAAGGAAGAGTGTATACGTGAGGCAATAGGAGGAAAGAAAACATGTAGTGCCAAGCTGATACATATTATAGTGGTGCACAGAAGAGACATAAAAATCAGAGTTACTATACATCTACTGCGTAATATCTTGCAGTACTTTTCTTTCATTTCTCTCTTTCTACTATTCTGGTCTACGATCTTATACATGTCAGGAACCTGTCTAACCGATTCACCACCTAGTGGACTTAAACAATTAAATGCTGTCTGACTTACTAGACCGTAACTTAGACCTATATTCCTGTTGCGGAGTCTTTTCTAGCAAAGGGGGCTTAGAGTCAGTATTATCGGGACTGTCTTTAGTTTTGATCAAAGTTCCAGAATCTCCAAAGAATTTCTTGCAGTGTTGTGCGTGAATCCATCCCCGGCATCCCTCGACCTTGGCGGCAGTCTTCGTGGTGAGCAAAACTAACTTTGGCGCTTTCCAGCGCGGCTCAAGGGGGCTTGAACGATCAAAGTTCCGAATGTAGACTGAGTCACCAGGGACGATGGTATGCTCCTTGACTTGGGTGTTGTCGGGGAAGGTGGCGGCAACCTGTGAACGACAAGAGAGTAGTGCAGACATCAAGGAAGCCAGGTAATCTGTCAGCATATTACTGTCAACATCAGTTATTTTCTTAGGCATAGGCGTACCCCACATATTCGGTGGTCTACCAAAAACCACTTCGTAAGGAGTTAGGCCTGTTCTGGAATGAGCTACCATACGCATGTAAAAGAGGGCAACCGGCAAGGCTACCATCCAATCCACGCCTTTTTCTGCACAGACTTTCACTAATTTTGTCTTAAGTTTCTGATTATGGCGCTCGACAAGTCCAGCTGCTTCTGGGTGTCGCACACAATGAACTTCCATTGATATCCTAACAGAAGGGACACTTGTTTCATTAATTCAGAGGAAAAGGGCTGACCGTTGTCTGAGTATACGACACGGGGCAATCCGTATCTGGGGAAAAACTCTCGTACCAATTGCCTGGCGGTGGTCACAGCAGTATAATCTGGGACTGGGTACGCTTCTGTCCATCTAGATAGTGCACATACAACTATCAGGACATACATGTAACCTCTACATCTGTCCATCTGGATATAATCCATCTGGAGGACTTCAAAAGGATGGTCAGGAGGATGAAATCCGCCTTGTTCCACCGGAATGCCTTTGCCTGGATTGAACTGGCAACAGATCATACAGGTACGTACTTTCTGTTTCGCTGCTGCACGCAGGTGCTTGTTAAACCAGATATTCTGTAAGCTGTCTAGCATTGCCTTTTCTCCTAAGTGTGCTGGACTATGTGCTGTGTTTATGATAACTTGTACCATAGAGTCTGGGAGAAACCATGTAGCTTTGCCTTTAGTCATCCAACCTTGGTCAGTCTGGACCCCTCCTTGTTCAGTCCATTTCTTTATTTCGTCTGGAGTGGCATGTGTCTGTATGTCGAGTACATCTTGCGAAGGATCCCTGACTGTCATGCTGTTTGTCAGTAATGGTACTTCTGTCTTTGTCGTGTCTTTCGGTGTCTGGGCTGTAAGTTTAGCTGTTCTGTCTGCCAGGTCATTACCCTGGGAAATGGTGTCTGTAACTTTCGTGTCTGCTTTGTATTTCAGGATAGCTATGGCTGCAGGTAAATGTATCGCTTCTAACAGAGCCTGAATAAGGGGACCATGCTGAATTTTAGCCCCATGAGAGGTCAGGAAACCTCTCTCCCTCCATAATACTCAGAAATCATGAACAACCCCAAATGCGTACTGTGAATCTGTATAAATGTTCACTTTCAAGTTCTTGGCTCTTATGCAGGCTTGTGTCAGAGCGATGAGCTCTGCTGCTTGTGCTGACAGCGTGTCTATTCTTTGTGTCTCTATGACTTCAGTATCAGTGGTCACGGCATATGCGGCCACTAACTCTCCTGTGCTTGTTCTCATGCATGAACCATCTACATAAAGTGTCAGGTCAGGGTCTGGCAGTGCAATATCTGTCAGGTCTTGTCTTGGTTTCGTCACTGTATTAATTACTTCCACACAGTCATGTGGTGCAGTGTCTACTGTGCTGGAGGGCAAGAGTGTAGCAGGGTTGAGAATATTGCATCGTCTGATCTCTATGTGTGGCTGAAATAACGTCAGTTCGTATCCTGTTAGTCTCGCTACAGTCAGGTGCTGTGTCTGTGTCCTGTTCAAGAAAAATTCCACTGCATGTGGAACCTGTACTGTCAGGGGGTGTCCTAACACTATGGAGTCACTCTGTCTTATAGCTAGGGCTGTTGCTGCAACTGATTTCAGGCACGCAGGCAGAGCCTGGGCCACTGGATCCAGTGTACTAGAAAAATAAGCACTAGGCTTGTGTTTTCCTGCTTGATCTTGTGTGAGGACAGATAAAGCTGTTCCATCTCGTTCAGTGACAAAAAGCGTAAGAGGTTTGCTGTAACAAGGAGTCCCTAAAACTGGTGCTTGACATAAAGCTCTTTTCAATTCTTCAAATGCCAGGGTATGTTCTTGTGTCCAAGGGAGGACAGTCGAAGACGCTGCCTCCTGTGATGTCAACTGTATGAGTGGTTTGGCTAGATAGGATACTGGGGAATCCATTGTCTGCAGTATGGAGTGAGGCCAATGAAGGCCCGTACTTCCTTTTGTGTCTTGGGCTGTGAAAGGTTAGCAATTAACTAAATACGTTCTTGTGTCAGCTGTCTACCCCTCTTGGACAGCAAGTGTCCAAGGTACACCACTTGCTGTGCACAGAATTGCAACTTCGAAGGGGACACTTTGTGCCAGGTAGTGTAAAACTGTCAGTGATGCATTTTCACAGTCTGGTTCTGATCGTGCTGTAATTAAGATGTCGTCTACATACTGGAGCAGTGCAGTGTTAGCAGGCATATGAATACTGTCCAGCTGTCTTTTCAATGCTTTGCTGTAAATGCTGGGACTCTGTGAAACCTTGGGAGCTCTCGTAAATTTAAAGCTGCGTCCATTTAAACTGAATCCGAAGAGATACTGACTCTCTGGATGAATTGGGACACTGAAAAAGGCATTCTTCAGGTCAATTACAGTAAAGAACGTCGCCTCAGAATCAATAGCAGTCAGTAATGAAGAAATATCTGGGACCACTGGGTATTGAGGAACTACACATTTGTTCAGTTCTCGAAGGTCAAGCACTAGTCTGTAAACTGGTGGTGCATTGGGATCTGTTCTTTTAAGAATAGGGATGACAGGTGAATTACATACATTCGAATCAGTCTCCACTACCACCCCTTGTGCAATGAGTTCGTCAACAATATTCAGTAAGGCTACTACGGCATCAGGTGGTAACTTGTATTGTCGGATACGTGGCAGTACTACTCCTGTTTTGAGAGTGACATGGTGTGGGGTAATGTGCATGTAACCTACGTCAGTCGGACCTTGTGCCCATAAGTGCTGTGGCACATTCTGGAGTCTGTGGTCAAAATCTTTCAACACATAATGTCCCTTAAAATCACGTAAGAACAGTCGCACTCCTTCCGGAGAACAACATATAACTGCTCCTAGTTCTTTCAATGTCTTTATGCCAAGCAAGTTTTCTGGACATGACTTAGTAAGTAGCAAGTCTGTGGTACGTGACAATGGACCGACACCTAGGGAAACTGGCTTCGACACTTCGTTAACAATAGGTTTTCCTGAAAATCCCAGGGAAACATTCTGTGAGCCTGAGAGGGGTGCCCCTGGAACCTCGTCATGGCTGATGGTAGTTCTGCTCGCCCCTGTGTCAATCAGAAATTTTCTGTCTTTTCCCAATACACGACTATGTACATAGGGACCCTCTTGATCTACAGGAACCTCAATAAGGGGCAAGCCAACTTCCCTCTCTAGGCTGTTTCATGAGAACTGTTGGAATTCTGGATAGTCCGACTGTGTATACTGGTAAATTTGTTGTGTGGCATGTTGTGTGGCAGGTGGTGGTGGGGGTGGAAAATTTGCTACTGTCTGTTGCGTGTTCTGTGGGGTGCTATTCTGCCTAGGAGGATGCGGTCGTTCTTTTGTCTTGCCTGTAGCTATATTGTGTTTCAGGACAGCACAATCTTTAACAAAGTGACCTGGCTGTTTACAATAATTACAGTTCCCATTAACAAGTGTTGTGCCCTTTTTGTTCGCATTAGCTGGTATCGTTTGGGCAGCCAGCACTTTCATTTTCGTATCCTTCATGCGTCTCTTTTCATGATCCTGTTCCTCTCTAATTCTGTTCTGGTGATACTGTAACATTTGCAACATTTGTGAAGGGCTATTTGCTTGCCAAGTACTCTCAACCTTCTGTACTCTATTCTTGATCTGGGGTTAGGAATTCTCTACTAATTTGCTCACGAAAAGATGTGGATATAATAATAATAATAATAATAAAGGAGCTTATAAAGCGCAATGGTGACGCCATCCCGGCGTGTCCCCGCGCTGTGGAGAGCGTGACGGAGCTGGCAGTATCCGAGGCTACTGGATGAACAAGTGTGTTTTTAGTAACTTCCTAAATACCGTTTCGGTCTTGGCCTGCCTAATTTCATAGGGAAGGATGTTCCACTGGTTGGCTGCCAACACTCGGAAGGAGCGACCACCCATTCTGGCCTTCTTAATGCGGGGTACTCTTAGAAGGCCCATGCCCATGGAGCGGAGTGCTCTGTTGGGTTGGTAGGGGATAGCTAAGTCCTTCAAATATTCAGGGACTTTTGAAGCGGTAATCCTGTAGCAGATTAAGAGTGCCTTGAATAGGATCCTTTTTTTATAGGAAGCCAGTGAAGGGCAGACAGAGTGGGTTTTGATGCCGTTCTTTTGGGGAGTCTGAGAACTAGCCGGGCTGCAGTATTTTGTAGCACCTGGAGCCGCCTCATGTTTTTCTCAGTAGTCCCCAGTAGCAGTACATTTGCATAATCTATGCGGGAGGTAACTAAAGCTTGGGTCATGGTCTTTCTAGCCTCCAGGGGCAGAAGGTCCAAGGTACGGTTTAGGGTCTTCATTATTCCAAAGCACTTCCCAGCTACTTTGTTGACATGGCTTTCAAAAGACAGTTTCGAATCCACCCAGACTCCCAGGTTTTTTGCCTCCCTGCCAGGGATAGGTGTAGGGCCAAGGCAAGGAGGCCACCAATCCAATCCAATTCACTACTTGGCTTAAGGCCACTATTAATAGAAAAACATTTCTCAAATCTAGAATAAAAATCACTTGTGTCCTCGTCTTGTTTCTGTTTACAGGCTGAAATAGCATCCCAATCTTCCCTTTTAGTAATCAATAATCTCGGCAGAACCTGTATCAGGAGTTCAGGTAGTGCTTTAGCTTTGTCCCCAAGACCAACACCAGAGTGCCGGCCTTTATCCTCTGCTTCCAATTCTGTCCAACTTAACTTTTTCTCTCCCACCTCCCAGTCTTTTTCTTTAAGCTTTTCGTAAATACCAGCAGGCAACAGTACTTTCAATAATTTTATAATGTCAGCGTACGTGTAATCCCCTAAGCGGAGAATGTCTTTTAATTCTCGGTGAAACCCCCCCGGGTCTTTATCATGGCAGGGCAACATCTTTTTCATTTCCAGTATTTCTAATTTCGTCAAGGGTGTGTAAACATATACTCGTTGGAGCTCACCCGCTGTATTTTTGATGGGATGTACCTCTCGTAGGGGGTTCTGTCTGTCTATGTGTAAGTTCTTTCTGTCGTGGTGTGGGGCGGGAATCATGCATGTAGTCAGAGAAGTCAAGTACTTATGTCGTTGGTCCAGAATGACATTAATTAATTCAGTACCTAGGTCTGTCCATCTTTCTAGAAGTATATCGTCCAGTAATTTCTACAAGGGACCGGGATCAGAATATTGACTCTCATACAACGTTATCAAATGTTGAACCATGTAAATACCAGCCAAACGCTGTTCGTTCGGTGGGAGGCTCAAAAAGGTCTGAGCCACTATATCACTGCTATATATGTTAGAATTGGACACCCATTGGACGGCTGACCGGACTAATTCCTGTTCGTGTGGGGTGTGGGGTCTCTCGCTCTCTACCCGTCGTTTCAGTGCGTTTTCAGTAGCTTGGAATAGATTTTCAAGGGAATATCTTTCTTTTATAGAATGTCCCTGTTTACGGTAGTCGAGACACTTGGGCCTGTCAAACTGTCGTGCTTTGCCTACGTAATTTATTTTGTCCTTTTCCTCCGTTTCTGGATCAACATCTTCCGTTGATGACTCATACTGCCCGTCAGACTCTTGCTTGTGTATTTCTATAATCGCCGTTCGTATTTTTTTGTACATACTTTCTGTCTGGCCCTGTCTATCATGCCGACCGGCAGATATGTTGTCACTCCAATCCGTCAAAACTTTCTTTACCTCTCTGTCTGGTTGGTCTTGTTCCCTGATCAGACAGTTAATCAAAAAACGTAAAATCATGTTCTTAACATCCACCTTTCTTTGTTCCATGGCATCTTCTATACTCTCGGGTCCCTTACCAGTTCTAATGAAATCGTATATTTTATCTAGGTGGTCCTTCATGCCTGGTAATGTGATCAAATAGTCGACGGCATGTCTTATTCTTAGTGAAAACACGAGCATTGCACCCTCTACTGGTACTGGATCGTATATACAACGTGGGATCGTTACACCTACATACTTAAATGGTGTTGATGTCATTTGTGGCGTTCGTGGTGGCCCCAGCCCTAGCGGTGTTCGTGTCATTGGCGGTGTTCGTGGCGTTGTTGGTGGCCCCCCTCCCACTGCCCCAGCACCTACGTCGTCTTTTACGACCTGCGGAAGCTGCATCTGTAGAAGCTGATCCTGTGATGGGGCGGAGGGAATTCTGCGTTTACATAGTCCGGTGCGGGCTCTTCTAGGTAGGAGGAAATAAAAGCCTCAGAGGCTGTCGGCTTCTGTCTACGTACTCTAAAGGATACTGGTGGTGGCGTATGCGACCTACTGGATTTTTCTGAAGGGGTCACTTTAGCTAGTTCTTCTGAAAGGACGGGATAAATACCTGCAACGAGGGCATTTCTTTCTCTATCAGCTTGTTCTGCCCTGACCCCTTCCCCCTCCTCCCGCAGTTCTTTTTCTTTGGCTTTTTCCGCTGCCTGTTTACTTCTCTCTGCTTGGTGGAATTCTTTCCCTGCTCTCCTATGCGCTTCTTTACGCCATAACTCAATGGCATCTTTCTGGGATGGTCTTACTTTCCTTTTCCATAGCGCTTCCTCTACTTTCATAATGCATTCAGAATCCCATGTTCCTGAAGCAGGCCATCTGTACTTCTCCTCTAAATCTTTCGTGTAATCTACCCACAAGTCTAAGAACAATATGGCATCTGTAGGAAGGTGGATATCTGACTATGGTTACCCCCAAACTTTTTGCCTGATGTTTAGCTGGTTTTTGACTTAGTTGGCCTGGGATCCTGCTATTCAGGGCCCCAGGCTGATTGCTCTCTCCTTAAAATGAACTCCATGTACCTTAGGTGCATAACACAATTGGAATTGGTTCACCTTATAGGCCCCTGTAACCGTGTACCATAGGTGCCCAGGGCATAGGTGTAGCCAAGGCCTGCCAGGGGCTGCAGCATGTATTGTGCAACCCCTGGCCTGGCCTCCATATTTGACACAACTGGCTGATCACTCAGCTGAGGTAAGTTGGTGTAATCACCTTTTACTTAGATATAGTATCCCTGAAGTAGTGTGGCTCACTGGTTAGAGGCGGCAGACCCGAGAGCAGAGGACGGCCCGGGACCAGGGTTCGATTCCCGGCGCGGCAGGTTTCTGGACCAGGGTCAGCGGACTCGGTAATTCTCTCGCCTCGGTGCCCACTCTGATCAGCGATCACACTCAGCAACTCTGGGCATTAGCTTGCCTCATCTTCACTAACGGCCCCACCAGACCGCCGGGGATGCCTGGTCTCACCCTGGAGATACCCATTAAGGGACCATCTCTCAGGGAAGCCAGGAAGGGTTTCGCAGCGGTCGAAGCGCCTTGGGACCCTTCGGGTAAGTAGTGCGCTATATAAATGCCTATACATTTACATGCCTATACACATTTATATCTAACCTTAAACTGGACACATATGTTCCTATCAGCCACTCCTATGGAAGGCCTCATCAATCCTGGAGGCAGAGTGCTTGGAAATATGTGAGATGGTGCTCTAGCATGAGCTGAGCCCGTCTGCAGCTCTCGGGAACCACTCCCTAAGCTGTTCCGGGATACTGCCATACCATATACTCTTAAGTGCATTATAATCCTCGCGGTTAAATGCTATCTTTGGTTTGGCTTTATCAAAACATGTCGAGTAAGGTGTCATACGAATTGGAATACTATCCCCTCGACAGTTCTGTCGACGGGGATAGCATTCCACCCTTCTAGAGGGACACGACATGTGTGTAGCCTTAACCCCGGTTAAAGTTAACCAGAGCCTCAGCATCACAAAATGGCTGCTGCCACCACAGACACGAGTCTGGCCTCCTGCTGCTGACCGAAACTCAGCAGATGGTGGCCTGGACAAAGGGTTTCCTGCCTTGGGAGGTGCGAGCACCACCCCAGACAGGGTTTTGTGTATTGGGTAGGACAGGGCTGAATAGAATCAGACATGCCCGGGGCACACAAGGTGTCCCCGTGCATAGGCCAGTCCAAACCGGTCCTGGGACTTTCCAGGCCCAGGCCTGGCGAGGAGCTGGACAAAGGAAAGGGGGTGTAACCGCCCCCCTTCCTGGTTCCTCTCAGAGGAGGGACCTAGTAGGTGATCCACCCCTCAGATTGGTAATAAGAGTGGGAGCAGTGCCATTGCACAGCAGATCATCCTGAATCAACTTGAAATAAAGAAGAAGACTGGACTTCGACATTCTGCTGCTCAGAAGACTGAAGAGAATCTCCCTTGTGGCCTAGGAGTGGCCACCCTGTGAACACAGGCACCAACCAGCAACTCGACATCTGCTTTGCCGCCGCCTCCCGCCGGAGCCCAAGCCCAGAGCCTGACAAGACCCAGACTCCCAGACCTCTCACAGCCCGATCCACAGTCCCTGCAAAGAAGGGACCCGTGGATGCACCGAGTGACGTGGGACCGGACCTCTTGGAAGACACCCGAAAAGCTGACTGCGCAGCACCCGAGGCATCCTTGATGTTGTGCTTTGAGGATTGAAAACCCCCACCACTGAGCAGCCCTTGCACCGAAGATCAGCCCCCCAGCATCTCCACGATCTGCGTGGGGCTCTTTTGCATTGTGCCACTCGATGCGCCATCCCGGCCACTAGCCACGTGGTCAGCGGCCATCTTGGATACGAAACCAACAAACTCCACTGCGAGTCTGGTTGCTCCAGACTTGCCCAAGCTCCTGTGAAAAGGAGCACTCGCTCTGACCTTGCTGGTCCGAGTGTTAAGCCTTTTTTGCTTCCTGCGTGGCTTGTATTAGCCAAGGCCTGTTTGCTCCGATCAAGTTGCTGATACTGCCAACAGCGAGAAGCCTGCGTGGGACAGCTTGTGACCGACTCCTGGATGTCCTCGACCCCCAGTGTCCACGTGGCTGCAGAGAGAAGCTACACAACAATGCCTGTTTGCACCCGACATCGCCTGGTTCCAATCTGGTTCCACGGTAGTCACTGGCTAGTGACTTTGAACATTGTCCCCTCTGCTTTCAGGTCTTCACAACTTCAGATCCACCCTTGGATCCACCGGAACTCTTCACATCGAGCCGCCTGCAGCATCTTCAGCTCCAAGCACCATCGACCAGCGTGACGAAACCCGACACTACTTCGACCCTGTGCACCCGCTTCCTGTGGGTGAGGTAACTCAGCTCCGCCAGTGTTCCTACACTGGTACACATCTCAAGAGCCTGTGTCTTAAGTTTCAGCGTTCTAGGTCACTCGGAAGGCTCCTAACTATCTAACTTTGTACTTTTTGCGCACCATAGACTTTACATTTAAAAGTGCGTGCACTTTGAACACTGCACCCGAGTCCCGCAGGCCTTTCCCGACTTAGTCACTGCTAGTCTCGAATAGCTCCAGCGATTCCCAAGGCCCTAGGCCTGTTCCCTTTCTGATTGGTATCTCTTATACCACTTTCTTAGTATATGGTTTAGGTGGCCCCTAGGGCTCATCCATATTGTGCAACTTTTGTGTATTTTAAACTGTCTTGTGATTTAACGCTTGTGCTTCTGTGCTCATAAAGAGTCCAGGGGATTTTATAGTTAATAAATCAATATATATTTTCAATATATATCTGTGTGGTGTCCTTTCATTTGGTATTCAAGGGGGTTGTGTATGTAATACAGCTGGCTTCACATGCCTTTCAGAGTTTAGCCTAAGACTGCTTTGTCCACGTTACCACTAGGATAACTGGTCTACAAGTTTGAATTACAACCAATCATCATAAGGGTTGCTTGGCATGGTACAAAGTGATCACTAGAATTAGTGAGCATTATATACCAGGCCAACTTCTCACATTGGTGAGCAGCGGATTGGGATCTAAGCTTGCTGTTGTTTTACCATTACAATCTTTGAGATTATCATTTGAAAGATCATACAGGTACCTGCTAGGTACATATAAAACAAGACTAGTATACTTAAGTTCTACTGAACTTAGTTGTTGTAGAGCAAAGGGAGTAGCACACCCTGACTACAACTACTAGATAGGTTTAGTAGGTAAACACCAGTGTAGGTAGATTGCAACACATCCACCCACACTAGAGCAATCTCTGGAGCAGAGGGTTCCACTGGGAACATCCCTGTTGAGAGTGACCCTCCAAGGGCACCATCCAAATTTGCTATTTTTTCCTTTAAGGAACTTAGACAGCTTTGTGTCTTAAGGGGTCTGAGGACAGGGCCTACCCCTACCACAGACCACCTTAGAGAGATCTTGGACCAGTCTGAGACTCTAAAGACCTCTAAGGCAGACCCCACAGGGAATGCTGAAGGAGGCCATCCTTCAGAGGATGACACTGTAGACATACCTGTCCCTATCATCCTAGTAGATGAGGAAGCCCCCATCACTGGAGCTCCTCAGGTAGATGAGGAGGAAAAGGAAGAGGAAGAAGAGACAGAAGGGGGGAGCAGTGAGTCAGATGATGACAGAAATAGTCAGGTGCTGGTCAGTAGACTGAACCAGGCTAACTTAAGCCTATTTGGGACTGAATCAGGTAACAACCCATTCAGACCCCCAGGTGGACTTAACCAGAAGCCTAGGAGGAGAAGGACTCACTCAGGTGACTCTAACAACTCCCATGCTTCTAGAGGCTCTCATGGTCACTCCAGAAGGGAGATGACTAGCCCTCAGAGAAGGGAACATGAGGCCAAAACGAGAGAGGCTGAATTGAGGATCCAGAGACAAGAGTTAGAGGTTGCCCTGGCCCAAGAGAAACTTGCTAGAGCAAGACAGCCTAGAGTGAGTGGGGTAATAGAACCCACTGGTGGCAGCAATATCCACAAGGATAAAGACAGGTCTTTTGATAACAGGAACCTGAGTAAGATTGTGCCCCCCTACAAAGCTGGGGATGACATCCATAAATGGATAACTGCAATGGAGAGAGCCTGCAGAGTACAGCAGATCCCTCAGGAGCAGTGGGCAGCAATCTTGTGGCTCTCCTTTGAAGGTAGAGGCAGAGACAGACTCCTCACAGTCAGTGATGGGGATTCTAGAAACTACATGGTCCTGAAGAGTGCTCTGATTGATGGGTTAGGCTTAACCACTGAACAGTACAGGTTAATGTTCAGAGACACCCAGAAGACACAGACTCAGGACTGGTCTGAATTTGTTGAATGTGCCACTAAGGCTCTGGAGGGCTGGTTGCTGGGAAGTAAGGTTACTGACTATACAGGATTGTATAATTTAATTATGAGAGAGCAAATATTAAGTAATTGTCAAAATCAGCTTCTACATCAGCACCTGGTTGACTCTGATCTGACCTCCTCACAAGAATTGGGTAGGAGGGCAGACAAATGGGTCAGAACCAGGATCAGGCCTAAGAACCAGGGTGGTGACCAAAAGAAAGAGACTACCAAGCCTCAAGAGAAGGGTGGGGATAAAAGTAAGGATAAGACTTCCCCAGGGCCCCAAAACTCCAAGAATGGGGGTGGGTCCCAAGACACTTCTACAACCCAGAAAAAGCCCTATTGTCATACCTGTAAACAGGTGGGGCATTACAAAACAGATAGCTGTTGTCCCAAGAATGGCAATAAAGAGAATATACCTCCAGGTAAGGCTCCAACCCCTCCTGACACTGTTAGCAGTGGTCCCCCAGGTGGTGGGAGCACCCCCAAGAATTTGGGTGGGTTTACTTTTGGAGGACAGGTGGACTCTGGCCTATCCAGGTCCCCTAACTCAGATACTCTTGTCTATGAGACTGGCATGGGGTTTGCCAATTTCACTGCTTGCCCAAACACTTTAAGTATAGACAGGAGCCCCTCATCAATGGCTTGAAAGTTGAGGCCTTCCGAGACACAGGGGCTAGCATCACCATGGTGGCTGAATGTCTAGTCCCCTCAAGGCAACTTTTACCTGATGCCAAATATCAGGTGACAAACATTGATGGCATAGAAACCAATCATCCCATGGCAGTAGTCAATCTTAGCTGGGGAGGTGTCACTGGCCCAAAGAGAGTGGCAGTGTCAGCAAACTTGCCTGTAGATTGCCTACTGGGTAATGATTTGGAAATCTCAGCCTGGGCTGAGGTTGAACAGCAAACCCATTCTAGAATGGTAAATCTCCATGGAAAGGTTAGTGGGGCTGTGATGGCTACAGCCCCAATCCAAGATGTCCTTCCTGAAAAGGTTGGGAGGGCTGAGCAAACCTCAGCCCCATCTTTAGATAACTTCCTTCCTGAAAAGAGTAGCAGGGCTGTACTAGTAACAGCCCCTACCCAAACTGAGTCTCCTCCTGAAAAGGTTGGTGGGGCTGTGATGGCCACAGCCCAAACTCAAACTGATGCGTGGGTAGTGAAGCCTGAAATGATGGATCACTCAACCCAAACAGAGAGCATTGAGGAGGAAGAGAAATCTCCCTCCCACCAGACATTAGGAAAGGATCAGCCTCCTCAGGGAACTGATCTTACCCCTGATGAAGGAACTGCCCCAGAGGTTGTTAGGCCTGGCCTGACAGAGCCTCTGATGGCAGTGGACCCTTCTCAGGTGGGACCCAGTCTGGAGCAGGTAACCTGCCCCTCTCTACCTTGCCTTACTCAGCCCAGGGCTGCAGAGGACAAGAAGGACAGTGAACCCCAAAGGGCCCCCTGTCAAATAAAGCACCCCCATCAACAGATTAGGGGCACCGAAACTAGTAGCCCTAGTGAGGTGAAAACTTTACAAACTCCTGAGGGATCCCCCTTAAAAGTAGTTAGGGACCTCCCCCAGATGGATATCGTTGGGCACAGCCAAACCTGGGACCCTAAGGGCCCAAACCTGACCTGTCCCTCCAGTAAGCCAAACAAAGGGACCCAGCCTCCAGCTGTAAGCAGCCAGAGGTTGACCCTGAGAGCACAGTGCAACTCAGTCATGGAAAGAAAGGCACACATGGTGGAGAGTGATTGGAGGAAGCTGAGTCCTATAGAGGAAACTCACTTCAGTACTCCATCTCAAAACCAGCC
This sequence comes from Lissotriton vulgaris, assembly GCF_964263255.1. Lineage (NCBI taxonomy): Eukaryota > Metazoa > Chordata > Amphibia > Caudata > Salamandridae > Lissotriton > Lissotriton vulgaris. The sequence continues at coordinate 95,808 of NW_028251742.1, read as the reverse complement.
TTTAACTATGCCAAAACACACCACAGGTAGAGATTCCCTATGGTGGAGACCCTCAGATGCCCTTAGGGTGAGGGGTTGCTTAGTGGACCATGAGACAGGGGGTTACCAAGCCAGAGCTGGTACTTCCTTATATGGCCACTTAGGCAATATAGGCTTACCTGGACAAGGATAGCCTTATCTCCTTTTGTTTGGGGGGGGGTGTGTAGGAAGGTGGATATCTGACTATGGTTACCCCCAAACTTTTTGCCTGGTGTTTAGCTGGTTTTTGACTTAGTTGGCCTGGGATCCTGCTATTCAGGGCCCCAGGCTGATTGCTCTCTCCTTAACATGGACTCAATGTACCTTAGGTGCATAACACAATTGGAATTGGTTCACCTTATAGGCCCCTGTAACCGTGTACCATAGGTACCCAGGACATAGGTGTAGCCAAGGCCTGCCAGGGGCTGCAGCATGTATTGTGCCACCCCTGGCCTGGCCTCCATATTTGACACAACTGGCTGATCACTCAGCTGGGGTAAGTTGGTGTAATCACCTCTTACTTAGATATAGTATCCCTATATCTAACCTTAAACTGGACACATATGTTCCTATCAGCCACTCCTATGGAAGGCCTCATCAATCCTGGAGACAGAGTGCTTGGAAATATGTGAGATGGTGCTCTAGCATGAGCTGAGCCCGTCTGCAGCTGTCGGGAACCACTCCCTAAGCTATTCCGGGATACTGCCATACCATATACTCTTAAGTGCATTATAATCCTCGCGGTTAAATGCTATCTTTGGATTGGCTTTATCAAAACATGTCGAGTAAGGTGTCATACGAATTGGAATACTATCCCCTCGACAGTTCTGTCGACGGGGATAGCATTCCACCCTTCTAGAGGGACACGACATGTGTGTAGCCTTAACCCCGGTTAAAGTCAACCAGAGCCTCAGCATCACAAAATGGATGCTGCCACCACAGACACGAGTCTGGCCTCCTGCTGCTGACCGAAACTCGGCAGATGAAGGCCTGGACAAAGGGTTTCCTGCCTTGGGAGGTGCGAGCACCACCCCAGACAGGGTTTTGTGTATTGGGTAGGACAGGGCTGAATAGAATCAGACATGCCCGGGGCACACAAGGTGTCCCCGTGCATAGGCCAGTCCAAACCGGTCCTGGGACTTTCCAGGCCCAGGCCTGGCGAGGAGCTGGACAAAGGAAAGGGGGTGTAGCCGCCCCCCTTCCTGGTTCCTCCCAGAGGAGGGACCTAGTAGGTGATCCACCCCTCAGATTGGGAATAAGAGTGGGAGCAGTGCCATTGCACAGCAGATCATCCTGAATCAACTTGAAATAAAGAAGAAGACTGGACTTCGACATTCTGCGCTCAGAAGACTGAAGAGAATCTCCCTTGTGGCCTAGGAGTGGCCACCCTGTGAACACAGGCACCAACAAGCAACTCGACGTCTGCTTTGCTGCCGCCTCCCGCTGGAGCCCAAGCCCAGAGCCTGACAAGACCCAGACTCACAGACCTCTCACAGCCCGATCCACAGTCCCTGCAAAGAAGGGACCCGTGGAGGCACCGAGTGACGTGGGACCGGACCTCTTGGAAGACACCCGAAAAGCTGACTGCGCAGCACCCGAGGCATCCTCGATGTTGTGCTTTGGGGATTGAGAACCCCCACTACCGAGCAGCCTTTGCACCGAAGATCAGCCCCCCAGCATCTCCATGATCTGCGTGGGGCCCTTTTGCATTGTGCTACTCGACGCGCCATCCCGGCCACTAGCCACGTGGTCAGCGGCCATCTTGGCGACTAAACCGACAAACTACACTGCGGGTCTGGTTGCTCCAGACCTGCCCAAGCTCCTGTGAAAAGGAGCACTCGCTCTGACATTGCTGGTCCGAGTGTTAAGCCTTTTTTGATTCCTGCGTGGCTTGTATTAGCCAAGGCCTGTTTGCTCCGATCAAGTTGCCAACACCGCCAACAGCGAGAAGCCTGCGTGGGACAGCTCGTGACCGACTCCTGGACGTCCTCGACCCCCGGTGTCCACGAGGCTGCAGAGAGAAGCTACACGACAACGCCTGTTTGCACCCGACATCGCCTGGTTCCAATCTGGTTCCACGGTAGTCACTGGCTAGTGACTTTGAACATTGTCCCCTCTGCTTTCAGGTCTTCACAACTTCAGATCCACCCTTGGATCCACCGGAACTCTTCACATCGAGCCGCCTGCAGCATCTTCAGCTCCAAGCACCATCGACCAGCGTGACGAAACCCGACACTACTTCGACCCCGTGCACCCGCTTCCTGTGGGTGAGGTAACTCAGCTCCGCCGGTGTTCCTACACTGGTACACATCTCAAGGGCCTGTGTCTTAAGTTTCAGCATTCTAGGTCACTCAGAAGGTTCCTAACTATCTAACTTTGTACTTTTTACGCACCATAGACTTTACATTGAAAAGTGCGTGCACTTTGAACACTGCACCCGAGTCCCGCGGGCCTTTCCCGACTTAGTCACTGCTAGTCTCGAATAGCTCCAGCGATTTCCAAGGCCCTAGGCCTGTTCCCTTTCTGATTGGTATCTCTTATACCACTTTCTTAGTATATGGTTTAGGTGGCCCCTAGGGCTCATCCATATTGTGCAACTTTTGTGTATTTTAAACTGTCTTGTGATTTAACGCTTGTGCTTCTGTGCTCATAAAGAGTCCAGGGGATTTTATAGTTAATAAATCAATATATATTTTCAATATATATCTGTGTGGTGTCCTTTCATTTGGTATTCAAGGGGGTTGTGTATGGTAATACAGCTGGCTTCACATGCCTTTCAGAGTTTAGCCTAAGACTGCTTTGTCCACGTTACCACTAGGATAACTGGTCTACAAGGTTGAATTACAACCAATCATCATAAGGGTTGCTTGGCATGGTACAAAGTGATCACTAGAATTAGTGAGCATTATATACCAGGCTAACTTCTCACAGCATCTAGCCCATGTTTATGGTACATAAAATGACCAGGTGTGTCTCTAGGCGGGACGGGAACTGACTCTTCGAGTATCCCTTTCCTGGTCCCTATCTGACGTAATTTCGAAAACAGTGGCATGTTGGAACTAACGTAATGAAAACACAATACACTAAAATAGACTGACTGAAACAACCATTCACACTACAACACTAAAACACCAAAACAGATACAGTTTGACTGATACATGGGGAAAAAACATGAACTTGAAAACCGTTAACTTTATGCACTGCAATACAGTACAACCATACCGGTCTCATAAAGAGACGCGTCTTTACCGTGCCCACCGAAATGGACCCGTCTTTACCGTGCCTGTGTGACCAGACGCGTCTTTACCGGGCTCAAATAAATGAACCCGTCTTTATGCGTCCCCAATAACGGTACTCACCGGGAAGCAGAACTTGAAGGCCTCGGAACCTCGATACGCGTGACTGCGGTGCTGCTGCTGCTGCGCATGCGCTTCGGAACAGGTGGGCCTCGGGATACCTCGGACCTTGCTCTCTCACGGCTTGGGCTCTGGTTGGGATAATCCGCAATCCTCACCGCCTCGTGTGGATGCCTGGTCGCAGTCCGTCTCCTCCGTGGGCCTGAGGGAGTAAGCAGGAAGTCCCGCTGGCGTGTACACTTTGAAGTCCGTCACGGCTGTAGAAAGGGGCAAGGGCTGGACCTACATCGCCGACTCGTGGGGAAGGGGACTAGTCCCTGTTCGGGCACCAGATTATGTGGTAAATAAAATTATTACCCTGTCGGAATTTCTATACTTAATCAAAAGGTCATGCATATAATGAGAGGCAGAGTCCGTGGTGTCCGATTCAGAAGGGCTTTATTTCAGTAACTCGAGTTAAGGGAGAATCGAGTTCCATCACCGCTAAGGTTCAGAAAGGGTCGTCATCTGAACTTTATTCACAGAGTACATTATTTATACGTTAAACATGCATTAACTTGCATAGAGAAGGCGGAGCGCTCCAGGCGGAGCAAGAGAAAGAGAGATAAGAGCACATGGGCGTGCAAAAGGGCATTCCCTTGAGGAGTCATAGGTATGTCATAGGTGGGTGGATACATGAAGGGGGTCTGCGTGGTCAGCTGGAACCTTTACCCTACTTGTGTGCGCCACTTGGTCATGACGTGCAATTGACGTGTAACTGGGGGAAGCTGGGGGGAGCTGACTTTCGTTCTAGGAGAGAAGCCTTGAGTGTCAGGACGACCTGCACGCCTGGTATTATCTGATATCTGAAGTTTGGAGGATGTATGGTCTGAAGTAAAGGTTGCTCGAGCAAAGGTTGCTCATCACTAAAAGCCAGTGTGTGCATATATTTCTTCGTGCATTGCGTGGGGCCATGGGCCTTCTATGGATGCGAGCTCTGTAAATCACTTAAACGGAGACAGAAAGGCTAGGCCCTATCTTCTGCAGGTGGGTTATGTTTACCTTCTTCACTAAGCAGGAATGTGTTTCGGTGGAGCAGAGCAGATAACTGTAAGCAAAATACTGTCTTGGCAGGCCGGACTGGGCCCCTCTCGGCTGAGCAGGAAGTATGCGAGAGGTCAGGGATACATAGCTAAACTGCAGCTTTCAGAGTGTCTGGAGGCATGGAGCCTGAATTCAGGTCCTGGCTCGGCTGAGCCACAAAACGGGTTCATCTCGTCATTTAAACGTGCACAATGCAAATACATTGACAACATGGGCAACATAGGCCTCAGTGCAGAATTAACGTTTCTTTCATGGAAGGTAATTGACATTCTAACATGGGACGGAAATGCAGAGGCATTATTATTACAGGCATGAGAGGGAAAGTGCATGGGTGACATGAACATACACCAAACGTGGGGTACACGCAGGGGACACATTAGCCACGTAAAAATTTCTATTTCCTCATTGCCCCATGTGAAATGTGTCTGTGTCAGTCTTACGCCTGCCATGAGGCAGTCGTAAGATATTGACGCATTTGCGTCTTAGAAGTGGCGCAGTGAAATCTTATAGATTTCACTGTATCACTTCTATTGGAGAACCGCAGCCTTAAGGCCCGGCGGCGCAGGGTACGCCTGAAATCCCCGGGATTCACCTGCCTTGTCAAAACAGAGACAGAGACTCTTCGTCTGGCGTAGAAGATGGTATTTATTAGCTGCAGCTAGTACAGTGGTCTTAGAAGTCGTCAGTAAAACGAGGTTCAAAAGAGACTGCCATTTAACTCCTTTGGGCACAGGTTTATATACTGTACAATACAATGCAAAATGCAATCACACAAGAGAATGAGCTGTAGGCAAACGTTACAGACAATGTTTTAAGACCAAAGCAACTCAAGTTCCCGGTTCTGTTTGTCACTCGACCCCTTAAGTAAATCACAAATGAATCCACACAATTCGATTTACAAGTAGAGAAAACACAGCTGCATGTTATAGAAGGACAGTCATGAAACAGGAGAATGCATGAGACGTGTAGCGAAGGACAGCAGATAAGGGGGCATATTATCAAGGGGGTTTATCTCCGCTTTTTTGGCTTTAAAAGCCAAGAAAGCGGAGATAAAATTATCCCCCTATTACCTAGCTGTCGCTAACACCAGTTAGCGACAGCTAGTAGGAGATAGCCACCATCTTGGGCCCCGCTTTGCATGTCAGTGACATTTATCACTAATGACATGCAAAGTGGGCGTGCCAAGATGTTAGCGACTGGAAACAGTCGCTAACATCGCTATCTCCTATTTCCAACTTTTGGAGATATTCGTGCTAAGCGCGAATATCTCCAAAAGCTAACACCTGCCCTGAGCAATTCTTAGCCATGTTATCCAATGGGAGGTGGATAACATGGCTAAGAGCATTAGCTCGGTAATGTATGAATATTGCTGACTTTTCAGCGATATTCATGCATTACGGCCGCCTTGGTAATACCAAGGTTTATTTGCTATAAAAATCGCCGCAGGTCAGCGGTAATTTTTTGTCTCTAACCAAGCAATAGCGATAATTATCGCTATTGCTTGGTAATATGCCCCAAGATAACCTAAAGGAAACAATGGTGTGAAACGCCATGTAGTCCGGATGGGGATTAATCAGCTCAGACAGGAATTAGTGTACTCGGCCACCAAACCCTGACACTCATTAGTAAACGAAGGCGAGGAAGCCACCTAACACGCAAAGCAGAAACGACAAAAACATCGCGTTCGCCGAGCTGCCTGAGTGAGGGCAACATAAAATGGCGGCGATCACAAAATTGAGGCTGAGCACGAACAAATTCGTAATTTACAGAACCTCACTATGACCCTTTCTTATGTTGGAACCCCCCCTGCATACATTTACCTGGTGCAGGTATCTGGTGCAGGTATAATGTGGCACAGGGGTTTGCAAAGTGAAGAATCTACCTAGATGCGTCACTTTGTAAGTATGGTGCAACAAGGCACATTTTTTACGCTGCTGTTGAGTCACAAAAAGTGATGCACCGGCAATGCAAAAGTGCTGCAAGGGCTCATAAATAAGCCCTACAATTTATTGTGTGAGAGTTCTGTTCCAATGCTTTACATGTTGCTTCTGTGTTAAGCCTGACTGCTCAGTTCTAAGCCACCCAAGGGTGAACGCAGGCTATAGAGTGAGTGTAATGACCTAACCCTGACAGGAGTGGTAGTTTCAGCCTGGCTTGGGTACCACTCAGCCAACCAGAAAGTACCAGTTCCAACAGTGGATGTTCCCGTTTTTTATTTGGAACAAGGAGGAAAGGCCATGGTATGTATGGTGTCCCATTATTCCTCTGCGTAACGGTTGAAACCAGGGCCAAACAATTTGTGAATCATACATAAAATAAAATTATAAATGGGTAAAAAGTGAGGTACGGGGGTGTTCTTCACCTCTGGGTTCTGAGTGACATCTTAAAGAACTAGCTCTTCACCTATGTATATTTGATGAAACATTCCCGAAATGTATTGTTACTCATCTATACTTCTGTATATCTTTTTGATATAGAGTTGACCAAATGAATGTTACTACTGTATTTACCCCAATATTACCACAAACAATGCCAGTAGCAAGCTCATATTCATATTGTCGCCTCCCTTTACTGGCCACCCAGACACGTCACAAATTCCCATGTTGTCACAGTCACCTACGGGGAGGCTCACATTTTTTACTACCTGATTTACAAATGGAGGGCCCTTTTATTTTGGTACCCATTTCTGCTCTTTAGTACAAGTCCGGCTCTGATCAGAGGAATACCAGATATGGATCGACACCTACCATTAGATTGGACTCCACCTTCTCCTTCTTTAACTATTTTAGACTCGTAATAGAACGTTACTGCTCTGTTTTTGATGCTAATTCGTCAGTCTCATCAATAAATAAATACTGTACATAAATCCTTTACTATCTTTCACAGCTATTTTAAAATAAGACTCAGTAGAAAACGTCAACGGATGTGTGCACTTTAAGTTCATTCAAATATTTTTAACTAAGCTTGTGTGACTTAGCACTCACTCAGCAAGCACAAGCAACTTGTTATCGTTATCGAAGGTGAGCTGCATGTCTGTTAATCTATATTGACCTCAGCATCATCTATGTGATACGGAGAACATGCTTTGCGGCCTGTTATCCTAGAAACTTGGTAAATTGAGATTTCGACAAAGGAAAATGCGAAATGAACTAAAAGCAATGAATCCTATATATGGTATGACAATCAGAAAAGTGGAAACACTGGCTTATGCGTAAATTATTAGGCAATTCATCCTCTACCAGTTACTATACATGAATGCAGCTTTGTTGATTTTTTCGAACTAAAATAAAAATAATACGATTTTAGGAAAAAGTGACAGGGATGATGAGCGAAACTGATTTATCACCTAGGGCCCTTGTTTCAACAAGCACTGGCACAGCTAATAGGTGGTGTTTCAATGTGCCAGTGGATGTAAACGTAACACTCACATAAGCTGTTTGTGTGTGCTATTTGCACAAATGCTGATTATGACTTGAAACCCTGCCCTATTCTCTTGCCAATGCTCAGAAGTGTAGCAAAAAAATGTTTCTTTCTGCGCAGAGTTCTTCTCAGATGCAAAATGGCCCCACATGAATCCCAATGAAAACTTCCTGGGAGGCAGTTTTGTTGTCATCTTGTTGCACCTTTATATATCAGGAACCCAACTTAAAGGCATAGCAGGAAACACTCATTTTTTTGCTTTTTTCGGCATAGGGAGATTGAGGGGCAGATTTATCAAAGGTTTTGCGTCACCACTTGTGCCGCGCAAGGGTACGCAGGACAATGCAAAACAATGAATGTGATTTACCAAGCCACGCAAAGTCACCTTGCGTAGCTGCGTGGCTTTGTAAATCTGCAGTAATGCTTGGGCAGCTATCTGCCTTGTGTCACTCTGCCTAGGGAGGCGTTCCATGGGTGGAGCATGGGCGTTCCCACACATCCTGCCGAGGATATTGCCTCATTCCCCGATTTGCCATTACTGATTGAACTGTGAATGCATCAAAATGCAATACCTTCCCAGGGAAGGTGTACTAAGGAGAAATGTTTATTTCTCCTAGTCTTTTCCTCTTTCTACATGTGGAAAGAGCAAAAAGCCTTATAGGATTGTTTTCGTGCAGAAAGGTGCTGTAGTGTGGCCTAAGGCCTGCTTTGTATGCCTGTTATGTTAGCATGGCTTATTAGAAATTTAAACGCCATTTTACCTTTTGCCGCTTTTGCACAAAACACTGCATATAGCTGTTTTTGCAAGTTAGGCTTCATGAAGGTCTACATATGAGAAAAGGTTTGTTTTCAACATCTCTATACTTACATCGTGCCCCTAGTCTGCACAGTGAGTGCTGAAGCAGTCAAGGTTATCATAACATGGTAGCTGTTGTTCAATATGATCGAGTAACGCTTTTTAGACACAACAATTTGGCAGCTGTGAGCCAACTGAGATTCTTGCGCCCTTATTATTGCACAGTTGCCATGATTTCACACACTTGGAAGATTTTCCGGTTACAGGGATGCAGAGAGCTTTAGCTGATCGAGATGTGATTTACTCTTACTGAGCGGAAAGGTAATGGGGTCCCTCAAACAAGCCTAAGAGACCTTCTATAGTTTATAATATATAGTTCCTATATAGGGAAGGTGTTAAAACTAGGCACTGTAAGACCGGTTTTCCCTATCATTGTAATATGATTTCTTCTTTTGTATTTTATGGAATTGTACTAATGCTGACCATATTATTTCTAATCATATGTATGCATATGTTGGCTAAGATACTGCATTTGAGATCACGTTGTTAAAATAAATATTTTAGCCTTACCCTTGTCTCTCCTTTACTCCTGTTGTGGACTGGTATGAGAGTATAACGAAAGAGTGTTCTCACTTCCCACCATTCCTGAGTTTGTACTAAGTCGGATGTTCTAGGTTGTCTAATCACTGGTTGCTTTGCTATAGGACGAAGAGCTAATGTGACACTGACACTAGTTGGTTGGGGTTTTTCGAGGTAGTGAGATGAGTTTCTGGTACACCACTATTCACTGATGTCCTAGGTCTCTGTACACAGTTCTGTGTATGAGCAGGATCCTTGCAACAGTGCAAGGGTGCCTGCTTTGTTGCTAGGCAGCACATAGTGCGCCAGTGCAAGGAGAGGACAGGAATGCACCATACAATAGTAACTATGGCACATTTGTGCCCTCTCCGTATCATGCAACACAGCAGGGTGTCTTGGTGCGCTGCATTGCCTGACATTTTGATGTATCATCCCCTGAGTGACTTGTCCCGAATCCCTGATGTTGAACCGGCAGTGAGAGTAGAACCTGGGATCACAGTTACATAGTCGACAGCTCTGGCCATATTTCCACATCCTTTCCCATCCTGGCGACCAGAGTAGTCAATAACAAGAGATGAGCAAGTAATACTCCTATAGGTGATGCCAAGGTCCACTCTACATCTATTTTAATTAACTGGTAAAAATATCCTTTGTAGAAGCTGTGCAGCTCAATTTAAACCCCTGGGGATATATTTATGGATTTTGTGGTGCATGGCAGTGCTACAATTCACCTTGAAGTGCTGCTCTGCTTCACAGGGAAAGGGCAGGAATTTGCTGTGTTTATCCAATACAGTGCTTTTCTTTTCCCTTATGCTAGAGCCGTTTTGGCAGCCTAGCACTAAGTCAGGCTCCCTTGCACCCTGATGCAAGGGAGCCTGTGTTACAGGCAGGATTTTTTGTGTAGGAAGGGGCTCCTTCTTGCAAAACAACAATCCTGAGAGGCACTTTCCTCTTTCAGTGTGTGCTGCAGAATACAGCCCACATAGAAAGAGGAAGTACTGAGGAGAAATAAAGATATTTTACTTAGTTACGCCTCACCCGGGGAGGCGTATCTTTTTGGCTAATCCCCAGGTTTACAAGGTCTTGTACATCTGGGAATGCATCAAAAACCATGAGTGTTGGGTTGGAACATCCCTGGAATGCATACCCAGGGCTGAGTAACGCAATGCAGCGATTGACACTCCATTGCGATACTGCTTATATTTCGAGCCATTCAGGGGCAGATTTACAATAACTGGCGGATCCCTGCATATCAGCAGGGATGCGCCAGTTATTGTGCGCCACCACCATGGATGCGCTGCATTTACAATGCAGCGCACCATGGGGCAAAAAAGCACAGATGCGTGACGCATCTGTGCCGTACAGGCGGCGCATTGCTGGAGTTGCGTCGCTAGCGCGACGCAGCTCCAGCAATGCTCTGGGGTTGCCCTATCTTTACAATGCTGCGTCAATCTTTACGCCTGCTTCAAGCAGGCGCAGGGTTCTGACGCTGCATGGGCCCAAAAGTAACTGAGTGCAATCTTGCAGATTTCACTCAGCCACTTTTAGGAGGCGTTCCTGCGCCGGAACGCCCCCCCTCCGCAGGAACGCCTACTTCTGGCACAGGGCTTTAGAACGTTACGCATCTCCCAGAAGCGTCACGTTGTAAGTACCACGCACCATGGCGCAACTTTTGCACCGCCGCCGCGTCTCAAATGTGACGCAACTGTGGCGTAAAAGGGACGCAAGGGGCTTGTAAATCTGCCCCATTGTGTCTTTGTGTGACTTCAAAAATCTGATTTACGGCTTGCGTCACTCATTGTGCAAGAGCGACGCAAACCCGTTTCTAAACATGTCCCCTGATTTCCCTCTATCTAGTGTGGTACAACTATTTTCTGTTATGCAGTAGCTGCTTTGAAAGATTGATCCTGAACCATGATGTGTGCTAAGCTCAGTATCAAATTAAAACTTACTAAGTGCAAAAACCTTTCCTGAATTGACTAAACCTTTCTATCTTATTTCTGCATTGCTCTGAGCCCTAAAGCTCCTTCCAATCACGAGCAGCCCTGATCCCACTAAACAAACAAAATCAGCCTTGCTGCACGAAATTAATTTAAACATTGCACGCATTTAGCTAATAGAAATGGTATTATGATATTTATCTTAGTATGGCAAGTAATGCAACTGTAAGCAAGATAATCGCGGTGGGTTTTACTAAGGGTAAAAATGGGGTTAGAAATAATCCCATAGGTGACCCGCCCTCAATTTCGCTCCAGCTGCGGAATCCAAATGGAATGGAAAGTGAGCATAAGGCATTCGGCTGTAGATTAAGAATTGTATTATCAATGCGATTATCAAGCCTCTGTATTAATAGTTCATGTTATATCTTTGAAAATCAAGCAATGGTTTCAAAAGCTGGGCGCACCAACAGCATATGTTTTAAGAACTGGAAGTCGAGCATATTCAGTTGGTAAAAAGATAACGTAGCGCGACTGCCATCTAGTGGGGAATAGTATCTTTAACTAGATCTTTAATAACGTAGATGATTAATTTCATCACTTTCTCGTTCAAACAGGCAAAACAGTTTCTTAAAATATGGCATCCCATTTTAGGGCCATTACCGGGAACCTTTGAAAATCGTGTGCATTCATCAGGAGAAGGCTAGTTCTGTAGTCGGGCTGCTTGTTTCACATTACTTCCTATTCAGGGAGCGAACAAATGAAGGCACCCATCCACGCACCTCCTGACAAAAGCCGGTGATAGCATTCTATCTTGAGTCACTTTCGGAGAAAGAGACATGATTAGGTAAACAACTCCTACACCGAAAGATAAAACTGTGCAGCTTTTTTTCACAGGAAACTATAATAGATAAATTCACAGAGCGATCCTTCGCTGGAGCCTCTTAGAATGAGAACGCTTTCTAGAACTTTCTTAGGGGCATATTTAAAAGGACGGAGTTAAAATTATCGCAGCTTTAGCGGCAGAAAACTGCCGCTAAAGCGGCGATAATGGGCATGATAATAGGCTCTTGAGAATTCCAGAGAAGTCCAATGAAGCCCAAGTTTACACCAGAACATGGGCTTCTATTGGAATTATCTGAAATTCTCAAGAGCCTATTATCAAGCCCATTATCGCCGCTTTAGCAACAGTTTCCTGCTGCTAAAGCGGCGATAATTTTCACTCCGTCCTTGTAAATATGCCCCTTAAACAGTCTGCCGTGGCCAAGCCACAAGTCCTAAACAAGCACTAAAAATGCAATAGATCTCGCCTTTCATTGAGTTAAAGCCATTTGCTTTGCTATACTGTTCCATTAGCAAAACAAATGGCTTTAACTTATTCAAAGGCAAGACCTATTGCATTTTCAATGCTTGTTATTAGTAACACTTGGCAGTTTGGACATACAGGGCGCCCGCGGGGCTACAGAATCTCAGACAGCCTGCTGCATCACCAGGGCCGGACTGGCCATACCAGGCACCGGGCGTATCCCGGTGGGCTGTTAGGGTGGGGGCCGGATTTGGACCCCCTGGGGGCCGTTTTTTGTTACCGGGGGTCGGCAATATCAGCCCCCAGTAACAAAATCGTCGGAAACCGGCCCTCGCACACTGCTTTGCTGAACTTCCCCTCACCGCAGGGGGGGCTGGCTGAGCAGTGTGCCAGGGCCGGTTTCTTTTCCCAGTCCGGCCCTGTGCATCACCAAACACAAGGGAACGTTTAGTAAATACCAGAGGCACACTGGAGGCCCTAGATTGCCACCCGTGGCGCCACTATTATCAGAGAATTTGTTTCCTAAACACGTAAAACGACAACCGAATCAAGGCTGCTTTGTGTGTGTAAAAGTGCAAGTCTCCAGCTAAAAGCCTGTCACGCTTCCATGGGCGTCCGCAGAAATTTTTCCAGAGGGTGGCTAACCTGGCAAATGAAGGGGCATGGCTAATGTTAATCAATAGGGGCGGGGCTAAAAAGACCTACAATCAGGATTGGGTAATGCTCAGGCCAAGCTGAGAAAAACAATCAGTGGCATAGCCAATAGGTCTCGCCTTTGGGACCTTATAAGTATTTAGTTATGCAGCAAGTCCCAAAGGCGAGACCTATTGGTTGTGCCAATGCTTGTTGTTATATCTGGGCATGTTGAGAGGTTAGGGGACTGGGTCTCGATGTTGGGAGCACAGCAATGACCTACTCAATTTGATTGCATATGTGCAACCGGACACGTGAAATGAAAGGTTCACTACCAAGAATAACAGGAAGGTAAAAAGTTAGGCTGGTTTTAAAGGTAAGGAGGGGTAGAGGCAGGCATGGTGGTGAGGGGAGAAACAGATGCATGCTAGGAGAGCGCTGTGAGGGAGGGAGGAGAAATGAGAAGAGGCACTGAAACGTGGGGCAGATAAAGACTATAGTGAGGCAAACAGAAGGGTAGCGAGTGGTGAAGGGTAGACAAATAAGTGAGGTGTAGAAGAAAAAGGTTCAGGTGCAGAGACAGGTAAATCAAAGATGGAGAGGGGGAGAATAACGCATCCGTAGAATGATAGAGGGCCAGGTAGAGAGGGAGAGGTTTGTCAGAGACAGGTAGAGACAGCTGAGGAAGAGGGAATAATAAAGACTGAGGTAAACAAGCGAGGTAGAGGGGTGTGTTGATATAAAGGAAGTGCAGAGATGTGTCAGAGAGCTGTTACTGAAGAGGAAAAGAAGTAAAGGTATTCAGAAAGGAGTAAGATACTAAAAGAAGTAAGGGGGTGAACAGAGGTAGAACTAGTGGAAGGGGAGAGAACACGTAGAAGATGAATGTTAAGGTAAAGTGAATGATCAGGCAGTGAGTGCGAGGAGTGGGATACAGAGGGATATGTGGCAGTGTGTCAGGATCCTCCCTAGCAAAAGGTCAGCAGGGGTTCTCAAGACGAGGAAACAGAGCTGGAGTTTGACCCCTTCCTGGTCCAGAGCATGGAATTCACGGAATTCCAAGATGGCGGATGGAGCAGGGGAGTTACCAGTCTAGTTTCTTTGGACATTCCAGAGCGGAGTTCAGGTGAGGCGCGTGCTCTATCAGAGCTGCGCACTTCACCGAGTATTCTGCCCGAGTTGGTAGTGAGAATTCCGTTAGAGTTTTTAAAACGTTTTAAAAAACGTTTGTTTAGTGCTCAGAGTGGTCCGTAGGAAGAAAGATTAAGAAGAGACATAGCGAAGTTGGTTCCCCGGTAGTTACGTTGCCAGTTTAATTGAAGAAATGACACAGCTGACAGAAACGCGCTTATGAGAGGCTCCGACACAGACAAGCCTTCCAACGTCGCAGGAACAGCCCAAGAAGCATTTGAGTCGAGAAGAGCAGCGTCTACAAAGGAGCTAAGTGAAAGCTTGAATAGGACAGTTCAGTTTTGGTTTGGTAGCGAAATATTTGCAAGACTGTGCCTGTTTTAAAAAGAAAACTGTAGTGATAATTAGAGCTCATGTTTCAAAACAACAGCAGCAAGGAACGAGCATAAATATTCAAAGAGAAACGTTTTATAGTTAAGGTTTAGCCTTTTAGTTCGGGTAGTTTCACATTTGTAGAAGTAATAGCGCTTACCTGAAAAGTTAGTGAGACGTCATCACTCAGGCAGGAAGGCAGCATTCCTAAAACGGAAAAAGACAAGTTAAACAGAATCCAATTAAGAAGAAAACAACTAACAGCACTGGTAGGTCAAAAGAGGAAAAGAGATAAAAGAATAATAGTGAGAGATAATAGGGAATTGACTAATCTACTGTTTTGCAGAAGAGGTTCACACAGACAAGTTGCTAAATACAAGAGAAAGAATAAAAGGCACGGAGCTGGATAGAGTGTGAGAATACAACACAAGTAGGCAGCCCAGATAAAAGAGAACCTCTTAGGAGGAAGAAGAGTGACAGGTCAACACAGTCCCTTGGGTATGTAAAAGTAAGACACCAAAAGAAATGTAGAGCAGGGTATTGATATTAGAACATATTATTTCTGTATGTGTTTAGTATTCACAGGAATCTTTGGTAGGCTGACTAAAAGCAAGTAAAATATTCGCCGGAGTATCGAGGGGTCTGGACCAGTCTCTTCTGTGCATTTCTTTTCTTATGGTTATTTTCTCCACTTTTCCCCTTCCCTTTTTCTGATTGCTTGGAGTTATGATTTCACTCTGACTCCGACTGATTGGAGAGAGGGAGTTGGAAAGCTAGCATCTTCTGTTCCTGTGCAAGTCGACATAGAGACAAGAATTGGTAATTTGTGATCCTTGACACAGTGAGTGCGAGGTGTGGGGCACAGAGGAATACGTGGCAGTGAGTGCGAGGTGTGGGGTAATGAAGGCTATGTGGCAGTGAGCACGAGGTGTGGGGTACAGAGGGATATAAGGCAGTGCGGGGTGTGGGGTACAGAGGGATATGTGGCAATGAGCGCAAGGTGTGGAGTACAGAGGGATATGTTGTGGCAGTGAGCACAAGGTGTGTGGTACAGAGGGATACGTTGTGGCAGTGAGCGTGAGATGTGGGGTACAGAGGGATATGTTATCGCAGTGAGTGCGAGGTGGGTACAGAGGGAAATGTGGCAGTGAGTGTGAGGTGTGGGGTACAGAGGGATATGTTGTGGTAGTGTGCTCAAGATGTGGGGTACAGAGGAATATAAGGCAGTGAGCGCAAGTTGTGGGGTAGAGAGGAATATGTTGTGGCAGTGAGACAAGGTGTGGGGTATAGAGGGTGAAGGAGTAAGGTGGAAACAACATTTTTTATATACCCCGTGTGAAATTAACTTTCCATAACAGTAATAAGTACTAAATGTGTGGTTTTTAAAATTAACCAAAATAGAATAGAATGCACACACACAAATTCACTTGGGATACTAATTTGCATGGAATTGCTAAGCATATTTGACTAATTTGTCATATATTGTGCCATAAAGAGTACGCATTTGTTAGAATCTAATTGAGAATTGCATGAATGTGCTTTGTCTGTTTATTTGTGGCATAGATCATGAAGATTGGTAAGTCAAATCACACATATATGTTGCTTAAAGATACGTAAATACTAACCGGGATGTCATTAGAAAGGGGGAGGTAAACAGAAAGGGCTTTATTTCGTAATTGTGTTTGTTTCTGTGATAGTTCCTAAATTGAGGCCGATGTGAGCCAACAAAGATGGATGCTGACTGAAATTCCGAGATGGTGGTAGAAGTGCGCATGCGCCAGATCCGAGATGCGAGCTGCCTGTGATTGAGCAGTATGGGTCAAGGACAGCGTGGCCTACTTCGTGGGGCCCAAGCCAAGTTTGTTGAAGTCAGCAAGTTGAGCTGTGTGAAAAGAACGTCAAATATCAATTTAAAGGACACTTTGAAGGAAGTTAGAAGGAAGTAAAAGTTAGGACAATGGCACCCCAGTTTTCCGTGACATAAGGATGACTCCGCACAAATTGAACAGTAAAACGATGAGGTGATGCTCATCCGATTCTAAATTGACCAATCACAGACATTCTAGGACTTAAGAGTTACGAATTGAGACAGATAAGTTAGTGAAAAAGGGTATAAAAGAGGACATTTGGGACATTGAAAAAAGCTTGCTTTTTGACCTGATCTTTGCACCCCGAGATGCTGTCGGTCTGCGCAATTTGTCCTATGGCGCAAGGACTTTGAAAATGTTCTGAACTTTTGAATGGGTGCGAAGTCCTTTGAGAGAGAGAGATAGAGGTTATTGTTGGGAACTATTTCGTTCTATGCTGATGTCTGCTCCTCTATATCTTGGTAACATGTCTCCAGCTTTATTTTCTAAACAGTCATGCTAATAAATTAATCTTTCTTTCAGGATTATTATTGCATAACTGAATTTCTTTCTTTCTAGAAAAAACGTAGAGATCATGCTAGGAGTTTTAATCTCAAAATACAAATTAAATAAATGGAGAATTAAGCAGACCTTGTTGTCCTTTAGTTAACTTTTACTAGCTGATCCATTAAATAAATGAATAGTGGGGTGTTTTAAAATTCTTCTTTTAGAAAACCATGGTATTAGAAATAAAACTGCAGTTGTAAAAAATGTATAAAGTTTAGTTTAGGCACTCCGCTATAGCAACGCGACTCCTCTTTTTGATCCTTACTGAATCCTCAGAGCAGAGTAAATATGTGAATAAATGTAAGGTAAGAATGATGAGCCCAGTTGTGAGAAAATTGTAAGCAAATGTAAATGTAATGTAAATTGATACTTGTATAGCGCACTACTCACGTGCAAGGGTCTCAAGGTGCTTGTACGAATACCGCTGTGGAACCTATCCTGGCTTTCCCTGTGAGGCGTCCACTCCTGGGCACCCCCAAGGTGGAGGCCAGGCATCCTTAGCGTTGTGGGGGCTGTTGTGGAGATTAAGCAAGCTATTGCCCAGAGTTGCAGAGTGGGACTCCATGATTGGAATAGGCACTGAGGCGAGAATTATCAGGTCCGTGGAATTTTGAGCCCAAGACCCGCCGAGGCGGGGAATTGTACCCTGGTCCCGGGCCAGACCTCTGCATCAGGGTCTGCCACTCTAACCATTGGCTCTAACCATTGAGCCACACTTCTCAGTTGCTCTGCGGATTAAGGTGATGGTTTATGAAGAATTTTTGGAGCCGCGCTGCACCAGTAACACATGGTAGCAGAGCATAGGCTGCTATAGGTTAACTAGAATATATTATATGTAGAATAGAATATATAGAATTGTGATGTACAGAATTTTTGACTAACATCTGTTGAGTACGTATTGCGTTATATGTAGTCTTGAAAAGGCTTCCGGAAAGTGTGGGAAGCTGGTCACTCTGTCTGCAGGCAGAGGAAGTGTGGCAAGGGAAGTCGCACATCGCATAGTCTGTTTAAAAGTGTTGACATTGTCGTATGTTACAAGTTTAGGGACCTTTTTTATGTGTAAAACTGGTGAATGTATAGCGAGGGCAACCTTTGAAATCTTGGGTGTGAGTACAGGGATCATTGCGTATTTTGTCTTAAAACTCTACCCGGAGAGAGTAATAAAGTTTAACCTAAGCTTGAGAGAAGGGTACGGTAGAGGGAAATAGTACTTTATCTGCAAAAGTAAATTCTGTGGTAGAAAAGAGGTAAGTGCTGTCTACTGGAAATACAGAATTCATGTGTGATTGAAGAACTATCCTTTTGGTTTTAGCAAAACAGATCAATGGAGTTGTTTTACGTAGTAACTAACTGATTTTGCTGAATAAAAAGTGTAAATACAGTGTGTCGATAAATTTTGTAAAGGAGGGGTCAGTCGAAGCTGCAGAAGTCGGAGCAGGGCTGACGTCAAAAGTGTCGCGCTGGGATTGGTCCGCGTGACCAAGACAGAGAAAGGGCTGATTGGTGTATCAGCAACTGCAGCGCAATAATTGGTTGAGCACTAATTAAACGTATCTTGTTCTAATTGGTGCAATAGTGTGAACCGCGCTGCGATAGGCTGGTGTTACGAAGCAGTTTACGGATGTGTATGCGATCTTTCGAAAAGACAGGAGACTAATAACAAAATGGAATTTTATTACAGAATGGAGAAAGAGAAATCTTCATGGTTTCAAAAATTGAAAAATGTATTAAAGAAAGACAAGTAATTGAAACTAGAGAGGGAAAAATAATTCCTCTGCCCAAAACGCCTGCATCAAACATGATGACAAAATATGGCTACCATACATGTATATGGTTAGAGAATTGGGCAAGGTATACCAGAAACGATGGTGCGTTAGATTTCCCAGAAGAAGGATCTTTTAGTCTTTGGATATTAAGAAACTTGAGAGACAAAATGATGAAGCTTGAACCAAGGCCTAGACCAACTCAATTTGAAGCTTTGGCAGAGTGGGAATATGAAATGCATGGTTTAGAGCAACAAACGTTTGGAGACTACCTAGGACCAAGGAAAAGAGGTCGTAGATTTTGGATAGAAATGCACGAGACTAGAATGCGAAGATGGAGAGATGCTAACATGTGTGATGGAATATATCCGGTTAGATTGGTAGATGAGGAAAAAGGGCGAAAATGTAAAGAAAAGAGGAATAATATAGAAACAGGAAAGAGGAGCTATGAGGATTATGGGTCTGAGGATGCAGTATTGGAAGAGATCCTAAATAGTAGACCACCGCCATACCAAGCAAATTCTATGGGTACAACTCCAAGTGCTCCACAGTTGGTGGATAGACTAGCAGGAACTCCAAAATGATTCTCAAATTTCAGAGATCTCCCAGAGAGAGTAGAAACGAGATACGATCCAGATGTTCCATTAATCGGAACAAGATGTACAGGGACACCTAAACAAGGGAGTGGAATGGAGAGCATGGGAAATAGGGTAGAACAACAAGTTGAAGCACAAAAGAGTACTGCTGAATAAATACGTTCATATATACGTTCAACAAATGAACTAGTTGAAAAACTACAGGACCTTACTAAAAATATAGAAGCTGTAACTGTTCCAGTAAAAATAGGTCCTGTAATCCCAGTGTTTGAACACCAGAAAATAAAAGAGCCATCTTTAACTATTCCTTTAAATCAGAGTTTACAAAAAGTCAAAGAAAAGGTTTATCCAGATTTGTCAGGAATTAAACGTACCAACCAAATAACCCAGACAGATTTGACTTTTAATCAGAGTCTTCTCTATACATTCCCAACAGGAGCAGAGTCAGATTCTGTACCTCCTGAGAAAAGTGTAGAGAAATTCGATTTAACACAAACTCCAGTAGGGCTAACAGAGCAGGAATTAAGTGAATAGATCAAAACCTTAAAACTGAAAGAAACAGAACCAAAATTGCTTGATGTAGCCAGGTTAACAATTGATATGGAAGAACTAATAATTAGAACAATTGGTACAGATAGATTGAAAAATTATCAGGATGATGAGATCACATTTATGTACAAAAGTATTACCTGGTAAACAAAAAGCCTGCATGATAGATTTGAAAGCCTATCAAGTGTAATGTATGTGGATTTTACAAAATACAAAATATTGCAGACACCGTATAGAGTGGATTTTCCTGACAAAGATATAGAAAACATGAATACAGCAGGGAGAATTACTCAAATAAAAGAATTAATTGTGTTATTGAGAAAATGGGGAGATATGTATATGTGGAAAATGATTTGGACAAAGAAAAGAGAGGAAAGCAGCGACAAATCCACACTAGCATTCCCGGTAAGAAAAAAGGAAGAGGAGGTAAAAGAATTCCCTATGAGAGAAATACATGGAGGAGCATGTTTACATGTACCTTAGAACAGACAAGATATTTTATCATTCACAAATGATTTTCCCAGCTTGAGAGAGAAACCAGTAGAATGGTATAGGCAAGTAGATCGATTTGTGAAAGTTTCAAAAGTTTTGTGGGAAGATTTAGATGGGTTGTTTGACATAGTAGTAGCAGCAGATGTATGGTCAGAGTGTAAGATTACGGTGGACTGGCCAAAAGAGGAATATCCACGTGATAAAGTGACAGGTGCTCCTGGACCTGAAGTGATGCAAAAATATGAGCAAGTGATAGTGTTTTTGAAAAATAAAATTCAACCAAAAGAGACAGATTGGGTAAAAATAGACAGGACAATGCAAGGAGCCAAAGAGCCAGTTCATGCATTCTATGAAAGACTGTTATTGGTATTTAAATAGAACAGTGGATATGAGGAATTGAATGAAAAAGATATGAGTCACTGTGTATATCGCTTTGAGTTTGGATTGAGATCAGAAATAGGGGATATGATGAAGCATAATTTGATGGGATGGCAATCATGTTCCGTGGACGAAATTCTGAGACATGCAAAATATTGTAGTGATGAAATTGAGGTAAAACAAAGAAAACGCAAAGAGAAAGCAATGTGGGCACAAGTAAAGGTTGCAGAACATCAAGTAGCTCAGTTAGAAAATAAGAATGCAGAAGGTAACCAAAATAGAGTAAAAGGAAATTCTATCAAGCCAAAATTAATTGGAAATATAGAAGAATTAAAGAAAAAATATCCAGGTCTTAATCGCGGTAGGATGGGACATTGGAGGAAAGAGTGTAAGTATCCACCGAAAGTTATTCAGGAAAACACATCATTGAATCCACAGGTGCAGAACGAGATAATTCAACAACCATCGCCACCGCAACAGGTAGTTAATCCACAGTGCTGGGGGCCAAAACCTCCACTTCCTCATAATGTATACTCACAGAGATACAGTACAGAGACAGGATTATGCGCAGGAGACCAGGTAACAAGAAATAATAGAGTGCATGTGAGTCTGCAGTATTTGTTGAAATAAGACAGAAGCGAGTCGGATGATAGTTTCTGACGGTGCCTGAGAGAGGGAGAAGATTGCGTGCTTGGCGCTACTCTAGAGGTTGATCAGTCTGGTCCAAATGTGAATGGAAAGGTGAATGATGTAGATGTGAATTTTCAAGTGGACACAGGTGCTACCTGTTCTACTGTTAGATCAGTGGAAACTCAAAATCTTCCTCTCTCTGGTGAACACATTCAAGTGGTAGCTGTAGCAAATCAGCAGATTAAAAAACACCCTTAACAAAACCAATTGAAATGGAGAATGGAAATTTCAAAGACATGCATCAATTTGTCGTGTGTCACAGTAGTTCTGTAAATCTCCTTGGAAGGCACATACTGTGTAAAATGAACTGTGCCATTTATTGCTCACCAGATGGCATTGAGCTCCAAACTCCAGATGAGGATAGTCTGAATAAAATGACAATGACACTGATTGAAGCTGAAAAAAATAGAATGTTTCCTGTGTTTGATCGAGAAAAAATTCCCAAGGAACTTAGGGGCATATTACCAAGCAATAGCGATAATTATCGCTATTGCTTGGTTAGAGACAAAAATTTACCGCTGAGCTGCGGCGATTTTTATCGCAGATAAACCTTGGTATTACCAAGGTTTATCGCAAATGCGATAAAAATCGTCCGCAATGCATGAATATCGCTGAAAAGTCAGCAATATTCTTGCATTACCGAGCTAATGCTCTTAGTCATGTTATCCACCTCCCATTGGATAACATGGCTAAGAACTGCTAAGCGTGAATATCTCCAAAAGTTGGTAATAGGAGATAGCGATGTTAGCGACTGTTTCCAGTCGCTAACATCTTTGCACGCCCACTTTGCATGTCACTAGTGATAAATATCACTGGCATGCAAAGTGGGGCCCAAGATGGTCGCTATCTCCTACTAGCTGTCGCTAACTGGTGTTAGCGACAGCTAGGTAATAGGGAGATAATTTTATCTCCGCTTTCTTGGCTTTTAAAGCCAAAAAAGCGGAGATAACCCCCCTTGATAATATGCCCCTGAAAGAGGTAGTCAAAGAACAAGTGTGGAAGTTTACAGGAGAGGATATTGGTTAGATGAAAAATGTAGATCCTGTAAAAGTTTCTGTAAAGAAGGAATAAGTTATCCGAATATTCCTCAATACAAGATGACAGCTGAAACAATTTAAGGAATAACGCCAGTGATAGAAAAAATGATTGGGCAAGGGATTTTGAGAGAAATAGAAAGCAGTCCTTGTAATTAACCGATAATGGGATTGAAAAAGCCCAATGGAAGGTTCAGAATAGTACAGGACCTGAGAAAGGTAAATAAGATAGTTGTTCCATGTTGTCCAATTGTGCCAAACCTAGCAGTAATGTTAGACCAAATTCCACATCATGCAGAATGGTATACAGTCATTGATCTATGTAATGCGTTCTTCACAGTTCCATTACACCCTGAAAGCCAACCAATATTTGCGTTCCAATTCAGAAACTGTATTTTAGCATGGTGTCTAATTCCTTCAGGGGTATACTGAAAGTCCCTCAATCTTTAATCAATTGTTAAAGAAAGCATTAGAAGATCTGAGTCTACCTGGAGAATCAGTTCTAGTGCAGTACATTAATGACCTGTTATTTGCGTCGAAAACAAAAGAAGCATGTGTTTCAGACACTGTTACATTGTTAAATCATCTGGCAGATGAAGGACATAAAGTGTCACCGTAAAAATTACAGTTTTGTCAAAAAGAAGTACAATATTTGGGTCATAAGATTGCTAAGGAAATCAGACAGGTCACTTTAGAAAGAATCAAAATGATACAAGGAATGAAACCTCAAAAAACACACAGACAGGTGAGAATGTTTTTCAGGATGGTAGGATAGTGTCGACAATGGATTAGTGGGTTTTCACTAATCGCTAAACCTTTGCAGAGATTGAATTTGAATTTAAATTTAAAACATTTGTAAAGCGCAGCGTTCACCCTGCGGTTTCTTGGCGCTATGGAGACAGGTTTAGCAAATGAGGGCCGTGGATGACTGGCGCAGAGAAATAACAGGGACAAATTACAAGGAAAAGGCCTGTTTAAACAAAAAGGTTTTAAGGTCTTTGCGGAAGGAGGAATAATGTGAAGCAAATCGTAAGTGGTCGGGGAGGGAGTTCCAAAAGGTAGGAGCCAGAGTTGAAAAGTTGGCCCCTCCCCACTTTTTACGTTTGAAGCGTGGGATTAGCAGAAGGGATTTGGACGATGAACGAAGCTCTCTGGCAGGAACATGTTCGTTAATCAGGGAAGAAATGAAAGCTGGGGCAGAACCCTGGCGAGCCTGAAAAACCATGCAGCCGGTTTTGAAAAGGGAACGTTCCTTGATAGGAAGCCAATGAAGCTCCTTAAGGAGGGGTGTTGAATGATGAAAGCGCGGGAGACCGTACACCAATCGTGCCGCTTGGTTCTGAACCATCTGGAGCTTCCGCAGGCTGTACGCTGGGATGCCGTTGTATAGGGCATTGGCGTAATCCAGCCGCGAAATCACCAGAGCGGACATGATCAGTTTGAGTGCCAGGGGGGAAAAGAAACGGCAAACAGTGCGAATGGTACGGAGAGTGAGGAAGTAGGAAGAAACAGCAGAACTGATTTGTGAGTGTAAAGTGAGTTGGTTATTCATTTTGACGCCCAGGGTTTTAACT
The DNA here is from genome assembly GCF_964263255.1 of Lissotriton vulgaris. NCBI lineage: Eukaryota > Metazoa > Chordata > Amphibia > Caudata > Salamandridae > Lissotriton > Lissotriton vulgaris. Next base: position 71,687 of record NW_028251742.1, on the reverse strand, counting down.
GTGGAGGAAGGAGTGGGGGAAGGACCAAAAGAAGAGGGCCAGAAAAGAGAGTTCCAGGGACTGGAAGAACCACCTGTGAGAACCAACTCGGTTTTGTCCGGGTTCAACTTGAGATGGTTGTGGTTCATCCAGTCCCTGATGAAAATCATAGTAGATTGGAAATTAGAGACAGAGTGGGGAGAAGAGGAGAGGCTGAAGATGAGCTGGAGGTCGTCTGCATAATTATATACGGTGACCTCCAGATGCTGAAGTGCAAAGATTAAAGGAAAGATGTAAAGATTGAACAGTAAGGGAGAAAGTGAGGAGCCCTGGGGAACACCACAAGTGACTTGAAGTGGGGTAGTCGTGAAATCCCCCAACCGGACCGCCTGGGTGCGGTCCCTCAGGAAGGTCGATAGCCTGACCAGGGCTGAGCCCTCGATTCCCGCCGCTCTGACACATGAAAGCAAGATGGTATGGTCCACCGGGTCAAAAGCGGCGGAGAGGTCAAGGAGCACAAGAGCCTGATCTTTGTTTTGGTCCATGCCCTCCCTGAGGTTGTCCAGGACCGACACCACAACGGATTCGGTGGAGTGCCTGGGGCGGAAGCCGGCCTGACGAGATGCCAAGCCACCATTTGCTTCTACGTGGGCGCTGAGTACCGAGGTGACATGGCGCTCAAGCACCTTGCCCAAGTAGGGCAGTAGGGAAATGGGGCGATAGTTGGCTGGGGTGGACGGGTCAGCGCCGGACTTCTTCAAAATGGGCACTATTGTGGATGATTTAAGTGCGGGGATCACAACTCCCTGGGTAAGGGAACTATTAAGGAAAGTAATTGGGGGCTGGGGGCAAGCAGAGTAAATCTGTTGTAGGATTCGTGCCGGACAGATGGACAAAAGCAGATGTAAAAGACCCAATTACTCTGAATAAGGCAGAACTGGAAGCTTTTGAGCAGCCAAAAACAAGTCTATGTGAAGCACTAGCTTTAGGAATACCAGATTATGAAAAAGAGTTTGAGCTTTACTGTAATGAGAGGGAAGGATGTGCTTTGACAGTTTTAATACAGAGACATGGAAAGCTGAGAAAGCCAATTGCATACTTTTCCGTTGCTCTGGATCCTGTTGCAAAGGCATTGCTGGGCTGTTTAAAGGCAGTAGCTGCTACAAGCATGAGTATTGAACAAAGTGAAGGTATAGTGATGGGATTTCCATTGAGAGTGTATGTACCTCACTCGGTGGAGATTCTTCTCACTAGAACTAAGACACAGTACCTTACCAATAACAGAATGAAAAAATATGAGAAGACAATTCTAGGTGCAGATAACATTACAATTTCAAGATGTGTAAATGTGAATCCATCTACATTATTACCTGATGTCATGAATGTGGAAGTAAGAGATGAAGTGGATCACAAATGTCTGGATGTACTATAATATTGAACCAAACCAAGGTCTAACATCAAAGATGTACCTTTACCTGAATCTGACTATGTGATGTTTGTAGATGGATCATGTCTGAGGACAGATGAGGATGTACTGAGCGCTGCATATGCTGTTTGTACAGTAGCAGATGTCTTAGAAGCATCTTGACTGAAAGGAATCCGTTCAGCTCAAATTGCAGAATTGATTGCATTGATTTGAGCATGTGAGTTGGGAGAAGAAATAAGGATCACCATAGTGACTGACAGTCAATATGGATTTGGGGTTGTCCATGACTATGGTAAACTGTGGTCCCAAAGAGGTTATATGACTTCGGCAGGATCCCCCATTAGAAATGCTGAAATTGTGAAAATGTTGATTGATGCCATTCAATTGCCAGATAACCTAGCTGTTGTTAAATGTGCAGCTCATAAAAAGGGAGATGACTACATTACACGTGGTAATAAATATGTGGATTCAATTTCAAAATACTGTGCCAAAAAGTTCCCATCTATTAATCAGGATAGACAAACTGTTTATGTTTCAAGTCCTTTGATGCTAAGAACAGTAGTGGAGACAAGGCAGGAGGTTAAACAAATGCTGGAAAAAGCAAGTGAAGAAGAAAAGGATAACTGGTTAAAGGCAGGATGTAGACAAATATAAGATGATGAAATCTGGGTTTACAAAGATGAAAGACCAGTAATGCCAGATTACATGATCTCAAATATGGCCCGAATGTATCATGGTCAATCTCATATTGGAAGAGACGCTATGATTAGATTGTTTAGACAGACATTGTACAATCCAAAGTTTAGGATGATTGCTGGAAGCCTTTGTCAAAGATGCCTTTTGTGTCAACAACTGAATCCAAGAAGAAAAACTGTTGTGAGTCAGGGAACCATAGGAAGGGAGGGAGGTCCATTCACAAGAATGCAGTTAGATTTTATTGAGCTTCCTCCATGTAACAGACTTAGGTATGTACTTGTGATCATTTGTTTATTCTCACGATGGGTTGAAGCATTCCACACTAGGAGGAATGATGGAGTGACTGTAGCCAAACCCCTGTTACGTGAGATAATACCACGCTACGGTTTCCAAGTAACTATTGAAACAGATCGTGGATCACATTTTCACAACAAGCAAATGCAAATGATTTGTGAAACATTGTACATTCATCAAAAGTTGCATTGTGCTTACAGACCAGAATCTTCAGGGGTGGTTGAACAAGTAAATGGAGCAATAAAAAACAGATTTGCCATAATGTGTTTGGCCACAGGACTAAAATGGCCTGATGCACTGCCACTTGTTCTAATGACCCAGAGGAGTACTCCTGACAGAAGAACAGGATTAAGCCCACGTGAGATTTCGATGGGAAGAGTAATGAGACAAGCATTTGTATCAGTTGATAAACTGTTGAGCATAAATGATAATATCATGCTGGATTACTGCAAAAATCTGTCTGAGGTAGTAACTTCAGTGTTCCATCAGGTGGGAACTGAGTCACAAACTAAAGAAAAACATCCAGCTCATGATCTAGTCCCTGGAGATTGGGTACGGATAAAGGTTCACAGGAGAAGAAATTGTCTGTTGCCTTATTTATTTATTTATTTATTCAAAGTTTTATATAGCGCGAACAAGATCCTTACAGATATCAGAGCGCTTCACATGGACAAGGTAGGGGCAGTAGGAATGAACAGAGATAATGGGAGCAGTGTAATAGTCATTAACATGGTAATAATCATAACATACATAAAACATATGCATATACAATCAAATAAACAAGTAATATAAGACATCACAAGTCGTTGATCACACTACAGGGGTGTTCAGGTACACCTTGGGTATGTGGATGGCTTATTCCAGTGTTATAGTATATAGAGAACACTGAGTGAGGGCAACTGGAGAGTGGATCAGTAAACCAGCGTGTATCCTATATTAGTCGGTAGACGAGAGTAGCGTAGTAGTGTCCCCATCAAGTAGAAGTGTGGTGCCAAGGGACAATGAGAACAGTGGTACAAAGCAATGCAGAGTCACTGATCCAGCACCTGTGAGGTTCAGGAGATCTTGGCCAGAAGGATGCTTTTCACCTCTTTCTTGAAGAGTGTAGTGGAGATAAGCCTTGTTTCAGGGGGGAGCGCATTCCAGATCCTGGGTGCCATTCCTGAAAAGGAGCGCTTGTATGTTTTCTCTTTCTGGAATCTACAAGGTTTCAGGAGTAGATTTTTTGTACTTCTATTGGATCTCGACCCTCCTGATATAGACAACTTTTGAGCGAGGTAGTTGGGTGCATTGTGGTGCACGGCTGCGTGTGTCATAACTGCGATTTTTAGCTGTATTCTGGCTTCAAAAGGCAGCCATTTTAGCGATTTTAAGTCTGGGGATATATGCGAATGCTTTCTTGATCCAGTAATGAGTCTCGCGGCAGCGTTCAGGGAGGCTCTTAAGGGTGCTGTTGTGGATAGCGGTAGTCCGCTGAGGGTCACAATTCCATAATCTATTCGGGGGATGACTAAAGCTTGTACAGCAGTTTGGAAGTCTTCGGCAGGGAGGAAGGGTTTAATTTTCCTTAGTGTGTTGATTTGGAAATTAGCTGCTTTTGTGGCTTTGCTAACGTGCTGCTGCATGTTGAGCTTGGCGTCGAGAGTGACGCCTAGGGATTTCGCCGAGTCCACGATTGTGGGTTGGACATTGAGTGCTGTTAAGTTATTGAGCCAGGTTTGGGTGATGGAAATTTTCGCCGGGGGTGAGATGAGTAGGAACTCAGTTTTCAGAGCATTTAGTTTGAGGTGATTATCGGCCAGCCAAGATTGAGTGTTAATAAGCGTGGAATTCAGATGTTTGATATCTTCAGGGGATTGTAGTTTTAGGTAAAGTTATGTGTCGTCGGCGTACATATGGAATTCGACATTGGAAGCTTGGAGCAAGGTGGCGAGCGGTTCCATGACGAGGTTGAACAGTGTGGGGGAGAGGGAGGATCCTTGTGGTACCCCTAGATCTGCAGGCACAGGTGTAGATAGCACATTGTCGATCTTGAACTTCTGAGACCGGTTGTGAAGGAAGGACGAAAACCATTTGAGAACAGTTCCCGATAGACCCATTCTAGTGCTTAGCAGCTCCAGCAAGTTCTCATGTTTGACCGTGTCAAATGCTGACGAGAGGTCAAGAAGGATGAGGAGGCAGGACCCATTGCGATCAAGAATTTGGAGGGCGTCATCAATTATGTGTGTCATAGCTGTTTCCGTACTATGTTTCGCTCGGAAACCTGATTGATGAGGGTTGAGGAGGTCGTATTGGTCAATGTGTTTTGTTAGTTGGAGTTGGACACATTTCTCCAGCAGTTTTGCCAGGGTGGGGATATTGGTGATGGGCCGATAATTGTTTAGGTCAGACGGATCAGCTGTAGGTTTCTTGAGTATAGGCGTGACTTGCCCCACCTTGAGGGAGTCTGGAATGAGGCCTTGTTGCAGAGAGCTGTTGACGATTTTGGTCCAGAAAGGGAGGAGCACGGGGATGAAGTCTTTTACAGCACTAGCAGGTAGAGGGTCTGTGAGGTGATTGGAGGGCTTTAAGGTGCAGAGCAGTTTTTGAATTGCTTCTTCCGAATAGGTATCGAAGAACATCCAAGTTGCCTTGTTTTTAGGTTGAGTGTTAGCCATTCTGGTGTGGTTGGGGAATCGGCTTACATCCATGATGAGGTCATTTCTTATGTTGTCAGTCTTTAGCTTAAAGAAAGCAGAGAAGGCTTCACAGTGTGGGGTGTGACTTGTTGTGCTGTTTGATTGTAGGGGTTGTGTCTTTGTTTGGGTCTTGATTAGTTCAAACAGCTTTCTTGGCCTGTTTTTTGCTTGGTCCAACTGGCGGCTAAAGAAGTCTGACTTTGTGCGCTTTATTTTCCTGAAGTAGGCATTTCTCTTGTTCGTAAGCCTTTTGAGGTGCAGTTCTGAAGGGTCAGATCTCCAAGTGCGCTCTGCCATTCGCATAGTACGCCTGTCGTCATTGAGCCTGTCATCGAACCAGGGGTTAGAAATTTTGGTGGAGACTCTCTTCAATTGCAGGGGGCGACTTCATTGACTATTGTCTTCATAGAGTCAAGGTAGTGGTCGGTCAGTGATTGAACATCCGAGGCACCTGAAGGGGGATGGAGGAGATTGCCGATGTGGGGAGGCAGGGTAGAGGGGTTAAGATTCTTCATGTCTCTTTTCCAAGTTTTGGATTTGATTGGTTGAGCAGGGTTAGGTTTAACTTTTTCATTTATAAAGAAGGTGATAATGTGGTAATCTGACCAATCGCAGGGTAGAATCGCCTCCAATTGTGTAGAGTTCTCTTTGGCAATAATGAGATCAAGTATCGAGCCTTTGTCGTGTGCGCTTTATTTTCCTGAAGTAGGCATTTCTCTTGTTCGTAAGCCTTTTGAGGTGCAGTTCTGAAGGGTCAGATCTCCAAGTGCGCTCTGCCATTCGCATAGTACGCCTGTCGTCATTGAGCCTGTCATCGAACCAGGGGTTAGAAATTTTGGTGGAGACTCTCTTCAATTGCAGGGGGCGACTTCATTGACTATTGTCTTCATAGAGTCAAGGTAGTGGTCGGTCAGTGATTGAACATCCGAGGCACCTGAAGGGGGATGGAGGAGATTGCCGATGTGGGGAGGCAGGGTAGAGGGGTTAAGATTCTTCATGTCTCTTTTCCAAGTTTTGGATTTGATTGGTTGAGCAGGGTTAGGTTTAACTTTTTCATTTATAAAGAAGGTGATAATGTGGTAATCTGACCAATCGCAGGGTAGAATCGCCTCCAATTGTGTAGAGTTCTCTTTGGCAATAATGAGATCAAGTATCGAGCCTTTGTCGTGTGTTGGTCTATCGCATATTTGGGTGAGGTCAAGCGCATTAAGGAGAGTTTTGAGACTATTCGCCACTGTGTCTTTCTGATCGTTCCAGTGGAGATTGAATTCACCCAGGTAGACTTGGGTGGTCTGCCGGCCGGCATTGGAAGTGATCATGTCCATGAGTTGTTGGGTGAATATGAGATTGTCACCAGGCGGGTGGTAGATGAGATATACCACACAAACTTGTTTGCCCTCGCTGGTGATGTCGAGGCAGAGGAGTTCACAGGAGGAGAGGGAGGGGGCGGTGCCTATAGTAACGGAGAGGCTGCTCCTAAAAATGCATGCAATTCCCCCGCCCGTCTTGCCAGGAGGCCTGTCCAACTTAATGATGTGATAATTGGGGGGGACTAGTATGTCAATAATCGGGGTAGAGGTTTCAGTAAGCCACGTTTCCGTTAGAAAGGCTAGGTCCAGATCCCTAGCTGAGACGAGATCAGCGATGTCGGAGGCGTGTCTCTGGGCTGATCTGCAGTTGAGTAGGATGCATTTGAGTTTGGGAGAGAGAAGGATGGTCGAACTTTCTAGTGTGAGGGGAACTTTTCTGAGGTTGTTAGGGACGGAACCTCTGTTGTTCAGTGTTGGGAGCCTCAGAGGGTTTGTAAGAATTGTGGGTATGGGGATGTGTGTGTTGGATATGTGTTTAACCGGACCTGGGCCGTAAGAGCGCAGGAGAGAGCATAGGTCGCAGTCCGATCATGGGTTGAGGACACGGCGGGGGCGGTGGGAGTTGTTGCAAACGGGGATAGTCGGCCAGCGCGGGTGTCGTCGGAGGCGAGGGTATGTAGGAAGGGTGTGTCGTTTGTAGGGTAGAGGGATCGTGGGAGGAAGGCTGGGCTGTGGGGAGAGAAGGTCTTTGATTGCGTGGATATCTTTTTTGATTTGTAGAATATCCTCTTTGACTTGTTGGAGGGTGGATAAAGTCAAGTCGGGAGGTGCACTGGGGATGGTGTTGGTGGTGAGAGCCATTGGTGAATGATTGAGTAGTACGTTGGAAAGCGGGCAAGGTATCGAGGGGGGGATATACTAGCGTTGTTGGAAGGTTCTGTGGTGCTAATGAGTGGTATGGCATTCAAAGTGTGGGCGTGTTTGTGAGCGATGGGTGTGGGTAAAGTTGGTGAAGCAGGCGTGGGAGCGCGGGAGGCATAGGTAGTGACGTCAGTGGGAGACGGTGCCGGAGAGTAGAAGAGTGAGTGAAGGCTGAAGTCAGTGGGGGAGACGGGAGGGTAGTGAGGGCTGAGAATAGGAGGTGGGAGAGAGGGGGATGCTAAGGTAAGTGAGGCGGTGTGTTCTGTATCTTTTGTTGGGAGGGTGAAAGTGTCGTGGATGGGGGTGGGGAGGGAGCTGGGGAGGGAGAGGTGTCTGCCGTTGGGGGTATGGGAGGGGGGTGTGGATAGACTCCGAATGGTGGTGTGTTCAGATGGTGGCGTGTTGGGGGTGAGAGTTGTTGTGTCAGGTGTGAGAGACTCGAGGGAGGGAGTAGGGAGGGAGAGGGGTCTGCCGTGGGGGGGAAGGGAGGGGGGGTGGATAGACTCTGAGCGGTGACGTGTTCAGATGGTAGCGTGTTGTGGGTGGGGATTGTTATGTCAGGGGGGGTAGGGATGAAGGGGGAATGAGTGGGAGTAAGAGGGGTCATGTTAGAGGGGAGGCTAGTATATGAGGTGGAGATAATTGTGACTGCCCTTGGGGAGTGTGGGGCATTAACAGCCTGTGGGCCATTTACTGGGGTGCTGGGGGAAGAGGTGTTGTAGGTGGGGGCTGCGACGTCAGGGGTGATAGTGCTGGTGAAATTCTGGGTGGGGGTCTGCGGCTTGGAAAGGTGCTCTTTGAACTTAGGGAACAGGTTGTCGAGTAGTTCCAAGTTCTTGTCCGTTGATTGAATTAGGACAATCCCGTTATTGTAGATAGTAATGGTGGTCCTGCCAGGGAAGAGGTGGGAAGGTGTGATAGAGAGGGTTAGGCCGTGAGTTGTTTTCCTGGTGGAGGAGACGGAGAGTAGGGATAGGAACGTTTTTCTCCATTGGGCTCTGCGAGAGGTGTGGAAGATGATATCGGTATTCAGGGCTCCATTGCCAGGTGAGAAGTAGGTGTCGGCAAAGGGTGTTTCAGGGTGCGACCTCAAGAAGTTATGTTTAAAACGTTTAGCGGCTTTTTTGGTTGAAAGTGGAGGGGTAGTTAATTCTAAAAGTGTGCTTGCCGTTGAGTTCCATTTTAGAAAGGCTGTGATGGTGGGTGTAGGAGATAGGACGATAATAAAAAGCTGTCAGCCGCTAGTTACAGGCCAGGGAATGATTAGTGAGTGACCATGTATAAGAGGTAGAGGTCAGTGAAATCCACGAATATGAGGTAGAGGTCAGTGAAATCCACGAATATGAGGTAGCAATCAGTTAAATGGACCCAAAGTAACACTAGAGAATGGTCAAAATGAGTAAACAGATTGTAAGAGGTAGCATTGGTGTACTTCGGAATAGAAAGTGAATGGGTGCAGCTTACAAGAATGAGCAAAATATATGAGGTAACAATCAGTGCATAATAGAAATAAAAGTGAGGTGTGTGCGGTTTACAAAAAAAATACAGCATACAAATAGGAATAAAATACTAAGGATATACTGGAACCAATATAGGTGCAATAGACAAATCTGAGATATAATATGAAGTATAATACTGCAATAAAAGTGCACGAGGTTATCAGATGAAAAGCATAGAGGGTAGAAACGAGCAATAAGGGAAAGCTAGTTAATGAGGGTGACTGGTCTGGGAAGGCCACCGAAGTGGTGGACTAGTCTAAGATGGCAGCCAAATAGAGAATAGGGAGGCAGGAGTATAAGTCCTTTGTCTGTTGTTGCTAGATTTAGCTAGTTCAGTTTCCCTTTCTATTAATGGGCGAGTTGGTCCATCTTCTATGTTGCTGCTTCCATGTTGCTGCTTGGTGAGGAGGAGAGAACCTTATCACAGTTTAGGTGACCCCTGACCGAGTTGGTATGCATCTTCATGGTCATCTGGGCAGTGGTGCGATTTATTACCCAGGTTTATAGCCCCCGCCATTTTTAACAAAAGAGCCTCTGCCATGTCGCCGAAAATGCCCTTGTTAGGAGAGAACTAAAAACTTGATCAGTCCGGGCAGAGAGAGGGCATGAATGATCAGTAGAGTAAAAGACTACTGTGTACACACCTTTTAGTGATTCAGGCGGCCACTCATAGCATAGCACCCCTGCACGGGCTGCCACTCCGTGCCTGTCGACTCCTGGCGGTAGCGGGGGTGGCGCGGGGAATAGCCGATGTCTCCCCTGGCTGAGAAGTCTGATCCAACCGTCCCGTCCGTCCGTAGCAAGCCTTGATGTTCCCGGTGCCCGTCCCTTCACCCGGCTCGAGCCTGCAACCGGTGATGCTGGGAGAGGGAGATGGAGACCCCCGGGGGTGAGCTCCGGTCAAGACCTGCGGAGCCGACCCTCTCGATGTCTGCAGGGGAGGGAGGGGGGGCGCGGTGGCGACAAGCTCCTCTGGCTGTCGGGTCCGTGGCGAGCCCAAACCGGCGATCTGCTCTCACTGCCGCAGCCAGTGCCCGATGGATGTGTGCGCTGTTCTAGGCGCGACTCGCCACCCCAGACTCCCCAGAGGAACCACCACACGGGAGCCCTCCTCAGCTCCGGTGGTGACGGGCGGGGCCACAGATGGTTGGTATCCCTCCCGTGGGTAGCACAGCACTCACGTTCACGATGAGCTCCAGGCGAGGCCAGCGGTGCGGGACCCCAGTGGCGCCCTCACTGGTCCGTTGCTGTCGCGGGAGCCCTTCTCCGTTTCGTGTCCCTCAGCCGCCCGACCTCGCCAGGCGATCCCGGACTCCAGCTCCTCCAATGTGCAGCACCCGAGCCGCAGCCGTGTCCACAGCAGGCTCTCCCCACCGACCAGGGCTCCGCTGCTGTTCCGATGATCCCGGCCTCCAGCTCCTCGTATGTCCAGCGCCTGAGCAGCAGCCGCATCCACAGCAAGCTCTCCCCATTGACCAGGGCTCCGCTCGATGCTGCTGTTCCGGTGAGTGTTGCGGTGAGTGTTGCAGGAACTTTTAAAATCCAGTTACTTGCAGGTTATGAATCCTGTTACTTGTTTTGCTCGGCGGAGATGGGTGCTATCCGGGATAATTCCACGAGGGGATCCCAAGCACTAGGAGCTCCGAGCCAGCGCTCCTACCAGGCGGCCATCTTGTTGGCAAAAACCACGACAAGTCATTCTGGTCAGTACCACTGCAGTTAAGTGTTCTGGAATCAAAAGATGGGTGCCCGCCAGTCACACTATTCGTGTGCCAGAGCCTAAAAATCTGCAGGAGGAGAGTGACAGCACCACTGATTCAGACACTGACGGTGAACCAGAAAGAGATCCAGATATTGAAGCTCGACCTGTTCGTCGACATCTGGAGATATCAGATACTAGCTCTGCATCAGAAGGAGAAAAATTAAATTGTTGAAATACCAAATATTGAAGATCGACCTGTAAGTCGAGATTGGGTCGAAACTGATACCAGCCAGGACACTGAGCAAAGTGAAAAGAAAGCTGGTAATTCGGAAAATACTGAAGGACAGTCTGAAAGCTCTAAAAGCAGGAACCAAAATCTCGAAACTGTTGAAAAGGAAATAATTCATGATGAGGATGAGCTTCCAGGTACCAGCTATGGAGAAGTTCCTAACAGAGTGAAAGAACTGACCAGAGACAATTTAAATTCTGAAAAAGAATCAGATCCTGTGAAATTTATTATAAATGAAACTGTAGAATGATCTGAAACAGAGACCAATGACAGTGATGACAAAGCTGATTTGAGGAGAAGTTAGAGAAAACGAACTTGTAGAGTGGAGGGAAACACTACTGAACCTGAAATAAAAAGAGTAAGAAAAGGAGATAATTGGCCTAAAGAAATTGTTGGACTGAAAATTAAACAGGTTTATAAAGCAAAAGTTCAAGAGGATCAAGTAAATGAAATAACCAGTCAAAAGGAGTTGTTGGGAAAGAAAACAGAAGTTGTGCAAAGGCCAAAAAGAGTGAGAAGACCAAATCAACAAGCATTCGCAATGCAAAAGGTCTCGGAAAGTTTGAGCTATTAGTATTGTAGATGACAAATCTTTTATTTATGTGTTGGTTTTGAAAATAGCGAAATTAATAGCTTTGTCATTTACAGTGCCAATAGTTATAACTTTCACAAATGTGACACCTATAGCATTTGTATTGCAATATGTGAACACCAAGATAAGAAGTTTTAAGATTGCTCTCTTCCCAACGGGCAGCCAGTGCAGGGACTGCAGCAAGGGACAGGACGGTATACGTCTGGGCTTATTCAGAGCCATTCTTCCGGCGGTATTTTGCAATATCTGGAGCCTAGAGAAAAGTTCACCTTGGAACATTTTGTTTTGCATCATATACCTATGTATCTACGATAGGGTGTTTACACTATCATTGACTAGCATTGAACTTTGTTATTTACCTTGTACCTATGTATCTAACACACCTTGTAAAGCGCTCTGATACACGCAAGGGTCTTGTTCGCGCTATATAACATTTTCAAAATAAATAAATGTGTTGTATTTACGTGACTTAGATGTATTGTTATTACAAATAACAATGGCTTTTATTTTTTTTAAATAATTAATACTTAAATAAAAGTTATTGTAATTTATAATGGCAATAGCTTAAACTTTTGTAAATAACTTTTGCGAAGATTATGTTCAGTTTATTTTATTGTGATGAAAAACCAAGAACAGAAGTGAAATATTAACATCTTTTTGTGACATTTGTAATAAAGATTGAAACATTGAGAGAACATATTTGAACCAGTTGTTGTTGAATGGTTGCACAGATTGATAGTGTTGTGGCGCTGAGTGATGTTGTGGTGGCGCTGAGTAATGTTGTGGGGGCGACGAGTGATGCTGTGGCGTTCAGTGATGCTGTGGTAGCATTTAGTGATGTTGTGGTGCCCCTGAATGATGCTGTGGTAGTGCTGAGTGATGCTGTGGTGATGCGATAGAGTGAGTGCGATAGATAGATAGAGTGAGTGCGATAGATAGAGAGAGGACGATAGATAGAGGGAGGGTGATAGATAGATAGAGTGAGGGCGATAGATAGAGAGAGTGAGGGCTATAGATAGATAGAGTGAGGGCGATAGATAGAGTGAGGGCGATAGACAGATAGAGTGAGGGCGATAGATAGAGTGAGGGCGATAGATAGAGTGAGGGTGATAGATAGAGTGAGGGTGATAGATAGAGTAAGGGCGATAGAGTGAGTGAGGGCGATAGAGTGAGTGGGATAGAGAGATAGAGTGAGGGCGATAGATGGATAGATAGTGTGAGGGAGATAGATAGAATGAGGGCGATAGATGGATAGATAGTGTGAGGGCAATAGATAGATAGATAGAGTGAGGGCGATAGATAGAGGGCGATAGAGTGAGGGCAATAGATAGATAGAGTGAGGGCAATAGATGATAAAGTGAGGGCAATAGATAGATAGAGTGAGGGCAATAGATAGAGTGAGGGAAATAGATAGATAGAGAGATAGAGTGAGGGTGATAGATAGATAGAGTGAGGGCGATAGATAGATAGATAGATAGATAGATAGATAGATAGATAGATAGATAGATAGATAGATAGATAGATAGATAGATAGATAGATAGATAGATAGATAGATAGATAGATAGATAGATAGATAGATAGATAGATAGTGATAGATAGAGTGAGGGCAATAGATAGATAGAGTGAGGGTGATAGATAGATAGAGGGCGATAGATAGATAGAGTGAGGGCGATAGATAGAGTGAGGCCGATAGATAGATAGAGTGAGGCCGATGGATAGAGTGTAGGAGATAGATAGATAGAGTGAGGGCGAACTGCCAAGCTATGTCTTCCCTGGACCGGAAACAAGCATCCTGGGCTAGCACAAAGTGTGAGAGTTCCACTCTTCATAAGCCGTACTTTGTGCATACACCTAACACTGCAAGTTTCTGTACTTCGGTGTCCTGACAAGTCTGATTGGCTAACCTAGAAAGAAAAGCTTAGTTGTGCAGATGTCAAGACACATTGCACGTTGCTACACTGTAGGAAATGTATTTCACACAGTACAAATCAAGTTTTGCATTTTTACTGCTAATAGCCTCAAAAGGTAAGTCAATATATTTTCAAATGTGGCGCATATCAGAGTTCTTACTGTGCGCAGCCGAAGATCAAGTGAGCAAACAAAGCCTCACTCTCAGAGCTTGTTCAGAGAAAAAGCAAAAGGAGTGACTGTGGGGAGCCAGGCACAGATGGGAGGTGAAGAGTGTGGAGGGCTGAACAAGCAGACAGAAGGAATCAAGAGTCACACAGTAGTGAAAGAAAACACAGACCACCGAGGAGGTGGGGGGGTGTTTAAGAGCAACAACCTGTTGAGCATACACAGGCAATGGGGAGCGAAAGGATGAGCATATAGAGGGAATGAATTAACAGTCCACATCGGAAAACCCATGGCCTATTTCAATATAGCTACTGGCACGAGACATAGCAAATGATGAAAGGTGGTAAAAAGGCACACTAGCAGAGGTGCGAGTAGGCAAAGACAAAGGAGGATCATGAGGACAGTAAGATGAGTCACCATACCATGCACCCAAGACAGAGTCCGCTAAGTACCACAGACATGAGATGCACAGGGAGAGAGTGCGAACACTACAGTGTGCATGCAGAGAGGATAGACCATGTAGTGTACTGCCCCCGCTCCACGGAGGAGGCTCGGGTACTTCTTTCAATAAAATCCTGCATTCTGGTGTACGGTACCAGCATGGAGCTTCTCTGGGGACTCACGCAGCCTTCCCATGACTTAGATATTTTGCCCGGGGGGGGTGGCGCTGCTACCACAAACAATGTGTATTTGGAATTCGGTCAGAGCACCGGATATCTCATTGACAGAACCAGGTCCTCAATATTCCTTTACAACAATATTTAAATGCCATGATCAACATGACTGTGGACGAATCGTTTAAAAAACAAATATTATCAAGGCGCCGTGTTTAATAAACACTGGCGTTCCGTAATTTGAAGCACTGTTAGCCATGGCCACTGGGTGTTGCATGTCCTGCAATGATAGAGAAATACATGAAAGTGAAAGCAACCCGCCAATGATCCACACTACAAGACCCACTGATAAAATTGCTACAAAAACGTTTTGTCCAATAGGCCTTTATTTATGAGTTGCTTTTATGGTGAGCTATATTTGTTTGAGCTGGAAATGACACTATTCTAAAGTTACTTCCTAGCGAAAAAATCAAGCTTGGACAAAAATAAAAGACACATCTTGCAGCCAAACTCACTGATGCCTATGCCCAGCAGGTGAGAGGCTGTGGCATAACCTCCAGAGCTGCTGACTTTGGGACTGGGGAACCGGACTCAAGTCTCAGTGTCGGTAAAAATGTGCCTTAAAAAAAATGAAACGCAGACGGGCACGTGGAGGGAACATAAAAGAAGGAGGAGAGGATGGAGCATTGGTTGAATGTGGGTTAAGGGCCATTGAAGCTGACCTTGAAGCTGGGCAACCAGGTTTCAGTCTCCACCGCCTAAAAATTAAATGTGTCCATCTGTAATGCAACTGGTGGTAATGTAAAGCGCCCTGATACCTTCAGGGTTGAGTTCACGCTAAATAATACTGCCTAATAAAAAAAAACTTTTATGAGGTGGGAGGGGCTGGGGGATTAAGTAGCAGCAAAACTGAAGCCCACAACATGGCACTGAATGGCAAACCCCCTTGCAGGAATTAAACAGAACACTTAAGAGCAGAGGCAGGCCAACAAAAAATTGAGCATTTGCAATGCAATAGGTTTAGCATTACTTAAAGTTTGAGCTATTAGCTTTGTGTTATTATTTGCAACGCCAATAGCTCAAACTTTTAGAGATTTGAGACCCATTGCATTGTACAGTATTTTTTTTTGTTGCAACGGTGTGCTAACATGAGACAATTGGAAGAGCATATATGGGTGACTTACCTGAATATTGTATGCATGTAGAAATTGAGAGCAATATGTGTAAAACAAAAAGGAGTCTGGACCCATGCTCGGGACACAAAATTACACGTTATATAGGGAAGGCATTTAAACTACCCAGGATCGGGTGAACAAACGTGGAGCATTAAAAATACAAATGCCGCTTAAAGCCGAAGCAGGAGAGGGAAGTGCACTGAACAGATGCCCTTGTACCGCTTTGATGAAAGTAAACAAACAAATGCTGGTGGAAAGCAATAGCAGAAGGGGGAATTACACGGAAGACGCAAGGCCGTCATTGCTAATAAAAATTATGCAATGGAGGGCGAGGCGCATATTTTGTAAATAAAGGCAAGCGTTATTCACAGAGCTTATAAATGCATAGTGTGAAAAAAAAGGAATATAAATCATCCCCGGAGTATGGATCCATTATCGTGATACACAATTACACACGATGTAGGGAATACCTGTAAACCATCCAGGATCGGGTGATCACGTTGTGGAGCATTAAAATGAGTTGCTTTTATAGTGAGCTATGTTTGTTTGAGCTGGAAATGACGCTATTCTAAAGTTACTTCCTAGCAAAAAACTTGCACCCAAACTCACTGATGCCTATGCCCAGCAGGTGAGAGGCTGTAGCATAACCTCCAGAGCTACTGACTTTGGGACTGGGGAACCGGACTCAAGTCTCTGTGTTGGTAGAAATGTGGTTTAAATAAAAAAAAATGAAACACAGATGGCACATGTAGGGACCACAAAAGAAGGAGGAGAGGATGGAGCATTGGCTGAATGTGGGTTAAGGGCAATTGAGGCGAGAGACAGGTAGGTCTGGGCAACAGGCAAAACAAAAGGAAGTAGCCTGGTCCAAATGACTGTAGGTGTGCCGTATTGAATCTAGAACCATGAGCCCATTAGTAGCACTAGAGTGATAGCACTGGGCTGGAAAAAATTCCCATCAGCCCACCCATCTGGTGGAGAATCGTCACGTGGGAGATGTATCATCAATCCAAATCTCAACCAATGCACCTAGTAATGATGCGGAGATGGATTATAGTGATGTGAACTCAGACCACAGTGCTTCACTGGTGATGCTAATGGGGTGCAGTGCAAGTGAGAAATTGTGTGAGGAAAGTGAGGATAAAATTGACTCCAAGGACCAAAAATAAGTTTAATAGGTATGGTACTGGGTCAAAATTAAAAATGCCAAAATAGTTTTAAATAATAACTATATAAAGGCAAGGTGTGTGGAGGTCGACATGTTTCAGCTAGATGGACTATTGGTCCAAGCTTTCTTAAGGACCAAGTGAAAACTGCGACTGCAAATCAAAAAATAAAAATAGTGACTGTGCACACTATATACTGGATAAATCCTACCAGCTCCTCTGAGCCCAGATGTGTACTGGTGGTAATCCAGGTCTTGCAGTGTCTCCTAAAGAGAAAAGAGAAGTGTACATCAGAAAAGAATATAGTGTCTAACGGTATCACAGATACAGGAAACAAACACTAAGCACACAAACAGTGCAGTGGAGAAAATGTCTCCCCGCTAGCACAGTAGACAATAGGTTCTACCGGTTTTGACGTGTCTACAATCACAAACAAATTAAAAACGTACTGACTCACCCAGCGTTGTGTGGGAGTACGCCTCACCTCACCCGGCACCCACTCGGGAAGAAGGAGGCCCCGCTCTGTTAGGATGGAAATGTAATAAAGACCTCATAAAAATATCAGAGGTACTTATATGCAGATAATTACACATTTCCAATATTCTCCTAGCAAAAACTAGTTGTGTAAAAGAAGAGACTCAATCTCATTTGAGCAAATGACTAAGACCATGCAGGGGAAGGTCAAGAGAGAGTCAAGACTAAAAAGACTCAGCTTGGCAGTATGATGACTACGAAAAAGGGGCAACACAATGAAATGCCCTACCTGTCCGTCAGTACCTCTACACCAACATCCGAGAGGGAGTGGAGGTAACTGGCTGCTGAACGCGCATGTCCTTTTATACCCGTATTGATAGAATAATTGCCTACGGCTGTGGCAGGTGTTGTTAATCGACATTTGCGCTGAATCGGAGGTGAAGACGCTGTCGCTAGTGTGCGCTTGCGCCGTGTAAGATGCTATATCGGCTGCGCATGCGTAAACCAAGGGACAAACAAGTGTGTCAACTCCACGCATGCACCATGGAGTTATTGTCCATGCAGCTCTTCACCGAGGGCGTCAATTTAAGAGCGGTGTATGTAGCTCATTGGAGAGATGTGAAACAACTCATATAGTTTGGAAATGTAAGCTTCTAAATCCCAATGAAATTATTGTCTGAAAAGAGACACTCATGAACAACGATATACCGAGACTAGTTATTTACAGCGATGTCCACGGTATATCGTCATTGAGGCCCTGAATGTGGCTTTTCAGAAGAAAAACCCACTTCTGTTCCTTCTTGAATAGAAACTTAGACACATCACTAATGTGAGGGGGAATGTATGGCTTTTCAAGGATAACCCACTTCATTTCGTCAGCCGTGTGTCTGTGCTCTAAGAAATGGTTTGTTAGTTTGGTGGCCTGTTTACGACATCTAATAGTACTTTTGTGTTCCCCAATTCTCAATTTGATTTTACGAGTGGTGTAGCCCATGTATCTTATGGAACATGGACAGGTAATCATATAAATGACGTTGTCGGTGTTACAGTTTGTGTGTTTTTTAAGGACCCACGTCCTCCCTGTCCCTATATCGACTGTGGTGGTTTTAGCCGTCTGAGGGCAAACACTGCATGACCCACACGGGTAATGACCAGAAACCGGTGGCAGACCCTATAGGGTTGTAGAGCTGTCAGTGTTGGGTATCCTAGGTCTGGTATGGACAAGAGTGTCTCGCAAACTTGGTGCCCTTTTGAATGCAAAGAGCGGTAGGGGGATATTTGCATCAGTGGTGTTTAAAATCCCCCAATGTTTACGAACCAATTTTTGAACGTTGTTGGACATTGTATTGAATGTACTAACAAACGTGAGTCGTTCTGTTGGTGGTTTAGGTGGACGTCTCTCAATCAATGCCTCACAGTTATTGTTCGAAGCACGTTTCCATGCTCTGTTTACAAGCTGTTTAGGATATTTACGCTCCTGTAGGTTAGTAGCTAGTACAGTTGCATGTTTCTTAAACAAGTCCTTCGATGAACAGTTCCTCTTAACTCGGAGGAATTGGCCCACGGGGAGATTCTCCCTAAGGGAACGTGGGTGGTAGCTGTTGAAAAGCAAAAGTGAGTTTCTCGCCATGAGTTTCGTGAAGAGATCGCTTTGGAGACTCCCAGCTTCAGGAAAGATGGATAAATCCAAGAAGGAAAGTCTTTCATGACTGTATTCTAGCGTGAATTTGAGGTGTGGATTGCATTCATTGAGCCATAGATGGAATGTCTGGACTTCTGTTACTGAGCCTCGCCATACCACCAGAACATCATCTATATACCTCTTCCAAAGCACCAGATGGTCAAAAAATGGGTTGCTATGGTTGAGGATATGATTCTGTTCCAGTTGATGTACATAGAGGTTGGCGAGGCTCGGGGCAAAAACACTCCCCATGGATGTCCCGGAGATCTGGAGGAACAGTTGTTCTTCAAATTTGAAGACATTTTTCTTCATGGCCAGTTCTGCACAGGATAGGATGAAATTTACTGGAGTAATGCTGTCAAGATCCTCCACCGATAATAGACTTCTTATTGTGTCTAGTGTGTCTTGTTGAGGTATACAGGTGTAGAGCGATTCTACATCAAAGCTGACCAACAGGTCAGTCTCTACATTGTATTCTATAGTTGGTAACAATCTAAGAACATCAGCTGTATCCTCTAAATAAGTCGGCATTTTCTTGACTAGAGGTCTGAGGAAGTAATCCACGAAAGTGGAAAGAGGTTCCAAGAGGGAACCAATCCCTGAAATAATGGGACGGCCTGGTGGTGGTCTAGTGGCTTTGTGAATCTTTGGAAGACAGTAAAAACCAGGGGTAATAGGTTTCTCTGTCACAAGGAATCTAGCTTCCTGAGGTGTGATCCAACCTTCGTTGTTGCCTTCATCTACCAAGGTTTTGATTTCAGTAAGTAGATGCGGGGTAGGATCTTCAGTCAGACGTTGACAGAATTTATCATTATCCAATTGTCTGAGACATTCCTGACGGTATTGGGCCGAGTCCATAATTACAGTAGCTCCCCCTTTATCCGCAGGTTTTATAATGATTGACGGATCTATATATATATATATATATATATATATATATATATATATATATATATATATATATATATATATATATATATATATATATATATATATATATCCAAGCTCCAGTTCTTTCAAACATACCCAGCCGGGTTAGAAAGAAAGTCAGCACTCACGAAAACAGCAGCAGCAGTTTCAGCAGAAAAATGTATATATCAAACAAACGCGTTTCGGGAATGAGTTTCCTTCGTCAGTGTTAACATCAGAATGCGTTACGCGGCACCATTATCTATGTTTGCAACCATTATTGAAACAAACAACGGGCTAAGGTGATTGCACTCAAAATGCGCGCCATCTTGACTTGTGTTCAAATTGCATAGATAACCACAGAAACATTTCGCATTTCTTTTAGTTTCAACATGCATGACATTTGTAACCATTCGATATTTCTTCGACATATAGCACATATAAGGCAATACTTGTCTTAAGAACGGTTCTTAAATAAATAATTATGCCGTTAATCGGCTACCCATAACTGTATCCTATGAGAAATTGAATCCCACATCAATACTGAATACAATTATTCATAAAACACCTCTCTGAGCGAATTAGCATTGTCCAAGACAATGCTCATTATATACAAGATGTATCTAATTTAAAGTGCTATTTTAAGCAGAATCTAGCCGTGGATCGGCAATTGCGGCCTATCTGGCCGCTAACATCTCAGAGTAGTGTTGCTAAACAATGTCAAGCTTTGCAAATGGTTTTCGGTCATCAAGCAATTACATTATAATACAACTTCATTTTAAAAAATCAGAATTTCCATCACTTAAGTATTTTCAGTATCAAACCAATACATGCATACTGAGCATATGTCATTCAACCCAAGTGGGTTGACAATTCTTCCCCAATGTTCAGTCCTTTCGGGGCCCTAGTTTCAAGATCAATAATGAAACGGAACTCCAGTCTTCTCAATGTCTGTAATCTATTTCCTCCTCTGGGATTTTCTACCACTTGATCCAAACAGAAATATCTGAGGAGATTCCTGTCACTATTGTGTTTAATGGCAAAATGCCTGGCTACTGGGTACGTAAAGTCCTTGTTTGTTATAGCCCGCATATGCTCTAGCACTCGAAGTTTAACAGGATTGATAGTACTCCCCACATATCTGTATGAACAGGGACACATCAGACAATATACTGCATGATCCGTATGACAGGACATAAATTTGGTGATTTTTCTCCCACCTCTACAGCCTGGTACTTCATACGACAACGTTCTTTTGCTGGCATAACAGGCTTTACATTTTCCGCATGGAAAAAGCCCTTAACGTCTTTAAGTGTCCCTATCTGTTTTTCTTGTGGTTGTAAAAAACTGTGAACCATCTCATCTCGTAGGGAACGTGCCTTCCTGAAGGTTATTAAGGGTTTCTCCGGAATATCAGACCCTACTATTGGGTCGGATTGGAGAATGTGCCAGTGTTTAGATAAGATAGATCTTAATTTAAAGGAATCCGCAGAAAAAGGTGTGATCATGCGGAAGTTCGTTTCTTCAGTGGACTTAGTTTTTTTGTTTTCAAAAAGGGTCCTACGAGGTATCATTCTAACTTTCTTCAAAGTATCCTGAAGCAGGTTCAGATTGTATCCCCTATTCCGGAATCTATCTATGCTGTCTGCAGCTGCTGATTCAAAATCCTCATCCTGTGTGCAGTTGCGTTTAAGTCGCATAAATTCCCCATAAGGGATATTCTTAATTAGTTTATGGGGATGGCCTCTAGAAGCGTGTAACACGCTATTGCCAGCGGTCGGCTTGCGATAGAGTTGGGTGCAAATGTGCCCATTTCTCGCAGTTACTTGGAGATCAAGGTAATTGACTCTTTCTTTATGGATCTCTCCTGTAAATTTGAGATTGCACTCATTCTCATTTAGCACTTCTATGTACCGTTTAGCCTCATCTATGGACCCGTCACACACTAGGAACAGGTCATCTATATACCTGCTCCATAATACCACTTTGGTGTTCCAGGTGGCATTCCTAGGGGCCCAGGCTACCTGCTCCTCCCACCAGCCTACGAATAAATTCGCATAGCTGGGGGCGAAGCAGGAGCCCATCGCCGTACCAGAACATTGTTGATATAGTACATCCTGAAAAAGAAAGATGTTATTATATAAACAGAATCTTATAAGTTCCAATAACATCTTATTGTGAGTAGCAAACTTCATTTCTCTTTGGTTCAGGAAAAATTCAACAGCTTTAAGACCATGTTCGTGGTCTATGCAGGTATAGAGACTTGTTATATCTAAGGTAATTAGTACATATGAGGATTGCCAGACAAGAGGTTCCACTTTCTTTATAAAGTCTGAAATGTCTCTGATGTAAGATTTCAGGGACAATACGAAGTTGAACAAAAAGCGGTCCAAAAATTTCGATAGAATCTCAGTGAGGCCTCCAATGGAGGAAATGATTGGTCTGCCCGGAGGTGTTTCAATGTTCTTATGCACCTTGGGCAGGTGGTAGAAACAAGGAAGTGTAGGGTTCAATGTCTTAAGAAAAAGATATTCATCAAGGTCAATCATCTGTCTGTCGTGCCATTTCTTTAGGAGATTGTGTAGTTCTTCAATGCTTGCACAATATTCCTTTTTGGTGATAGTGATATAGCACGACGTGTCTTGGAGCTGGCGCATGGCCTCTGCAACATATTGTGCTCTGGACATGATAACCATGTTGCCCCCCTTGTCAGAGGGTTTACATACAATCGTTTTGTCCTCTGTCAAGCTCTTGATCGCCATTCGTTGTTCTTTCGTGATGTTATGATGTTTGTCCCTGTCATTGGGTCCAATCCTCATCATCATCAGATCCCTGATGACTAAATCCGAAAAGATGTCGATGGCATCCATGGCAGTTTGGGGGACAAATCCAGAAGCAGGTTTAAATTCAGTCTTAGGTGCTTCTTGAGCAATATTCACTCCCACCAATCTTTGAGTCAGAGAGTCACTTGTTGTGTATGGTTCCAGGTCAGCTTCTCGTCTTAGGTTCTGCAGAACCTCACAGGCAGTCAGATCATTGACGCATAGTAAATCCGTGTCTTTTTTGTTGTTTCTGAGATGTTTCGCTTCTTTAGCAGTAGGTTTTGTTTTGAAAAATTTATGTAATTTGACTTTCCGAACAAACTTGTACAGATCAATTCTTGTCTGTGTATATTCCAAGTTTTTATATGGACAGAACATGAGGCCCAATTTTAAAACGGACTCCTCAGTAGTTGTTAATTGTCTCTGTGATAGATTAACAATGGTTAGCTGGTCCGAGGCATTTACCATCTGCCTCTCCTTTGGCTTCTGGTGACCCTTGCATTTGTTTTTGTTTGTCCTCTGCCTCTTCCCTTTCCAGCCTCCCCTTCTGGTTTGTCTACTTTTTCTGGGGGCTTCTTCTTGCCGTCTCGGAGCCAACTTTCTTGAATAACTGTAAACTCCTCTTGAAAAGGGGTCTTAGTGGTTGAGGTTGAGGGTGCTGCAGCAATGTTTGCCATCTCGTCTTCCGATAGCTCACTTGCAGTGACTTCTGAGTCGGAGGTCTCAACTCGTGTTTCCATGTTGCCTTTCGGTATGAGGTTTTTTCTCGCGACCTCTTTCCGTGGCTGATCATACTTCTTGGAAAAAGTCAAAACCCTCCCCATTGCGTAGTCCCGTTCATCACGGTCAAATTTTTCTTGTTTTCGCTGCTTGATTTTAGTTTCATACTTCTGTAGTCTCTTTTTCATATTGGCCCTAAGTTGTTCTTGTTCTTCCTTGTTGGTATCCTGTGCGATCAGTTCTTCCAACTCCTCTATTTCTTTCACGACCTTGTCACGGTCGCTCCACGCGAACTGAACCAAAATCTCCAGCATACCTTTGCAGGAGTTGGCTATATGCGCCGCCCATGTTTCTAACAATAGGGGATCAGGGTTCTCGTATGCGGGTACAGTAAAGATCCGAAGACCTCGAGGTACCCTCTGTACCTCAATGTAACCCTGCAAGGATGTACCCTCCCACCATTTGCGGAGTTCGCGTTCATATAATTTCTCCAGTTTTCGAAATTGGCTTGCTAGAGTGTTGGAGACTGCCACATTAGTTATTGGTGGGGGTTTAGTGATGTCCGGATTTTTATTTTTGAAGATGTCTCCAGCCGCGTCTCGGCGTTACGACATGTTAAACATGTTCGATTTCTATGTATTGTACAGTATCCCGGTCCCGGGAGACGATACCCACAGTCTGTCTGCCTGCTGCTGTAAGTTTTCTCGCTTAACCTTTAAACACGTGTTGGAACCACACAGGGCAATACATTAAACAAGCAGGCTTACCGCTTCTCAGGTTATGCCGGCTCTCGTACTGCTCGTAGGTTCCGTCGGACGCCACTTTTTAAATCCAGGTGGAATGTGGTTCTTCGTCCCTCAGGCAGTCCGGTAACGGTGGTGCACTCGTTTCAAATTAATGTCCGCTCAAACAACACCACAAGTACGAGTCACTCTCAAAGCGGGTGCCAACAACGCGATGGTGTCCGCGTCTACAAATCCAAGCTCCAGTTCTTTCAAACATACCCAGCCGGGTTAGAAGGAAAGTCAGCACTCACGAAAACAGCAGCAGCAGTTTCAGCAGAAAAATTTATTTATCAAACAAACGCGTTTCGGGAATGAGTTCCCTTCGTCAGTGTTAACATCAGAATGCGTTATGCGGCACCATTATCTATGTTTGCAACCATTATTGAAACAAACAACGGGCTAAGGTGATTGCACTCAAAATGCGCACCATCTTGACTTGCGTTCAAATTGCATAGATAACCACAGAAACATTTTGCATTTCTTTTAGTTTCAACATGCATGACATTTGTAACCATTCGATATTTCTTCGACATATAGCACATATAAGGCAATACTTGTCTTAAGAACGGTTCTTAAATAAATAATTATGCCGTGAATCGGCTACCCATAACTGTATCCTATGAGAAATTGAATCCCACATCAATACTGAATACAATTATTCATAAAACACCTCTCTGAGCGAATTCGCATTGTACAAGATGTATCTAATTTAAAGTGCTATTTTAAGCAGAAAATAGCACTTTAAATTAGATACATCTTGTATATAATGAGCATTGTCTTGGACAATGCTAATTCGCTCAGAGAGGTGTTTTATGAATAAATGTATTCCGTATTGATGTGGGATTCAATTTCTCATAGGATACAGTTATGGGTAGTCGATTCACGGCATAATTATTTATTTAAGAACCGTTCTTAAGACAAGTATTGCCTTATATGTGCTATATGTCGAAGAAATATCGAATGGTTACAAATGTCATGCATGTTGAAACTAAAAGAAATGCGAAATGTTTCTGTGGTTATCTATGCAATTTGAACACAAGTCAAGATGGCGCGCATTTTGAGTGCAATCACCTTAGCCCGTTGTTTGCTTTAATAATGGTTGCAAACATAGATAATGGTGCCGCATAACGCATTCTGATGTTAACACTGACGAAGGGAACTCATTCCCGAAACGCGTTTGTTTGATAAATAATTTTTTCTGCTGAAACTGCTGCTGCTGTTTTCGTGAGTGCTGCCTTTCCTTCTAACCCGGCTGGGTATGTTTGAAAGAACTGGAGCTTGGATTTGTAGACGCGGACACCATCGCGTTGTTGGCACCCGCTTTGAGAGTGACTCGTACTTGTGGTGTTGTTTGAGCGGACATTAATTTGAAACGAGTGCACCACCGTTACCGGACAGCCTGAGGGACGAAGAACCACATTCCCCTGCATTTAAAAAGTGGCGTCCGACGGAACCTACGAGCAGTACGAGAGCCGGCACAACCTCAGAAGCGGTAAGCCTGCTTGTTTAATGTATTGCCCCGTGTGGTTCCAACACGTGTTTAACGGTTAAGCGAGAAAACTTACAGCAGCAGGCAGACAGACTGTGGGTACCGCCTCCCGGGACCGGGATACTGTACAATACATAGAAATCGAACATATTTAACATGTCGGAACGCCGAGACGGGGCTGGAGACATCTTCAAAAATAAAAATCCGGACATCACTAAACCCCCACCAATAACTAATGTGGCAGTCTCCAACACTCTAGCAAGCCAATTTCAAAAACTGGAGAAATTATATGAACGCGAACTCCGCAAATGGTGGGAGGGTCCATCCTTGCAGGGTTACATTGAGGTACAGAGGGTACCTCGAGGTCTTCGGATCTTTACTGTACCCGCATACGAGAACCCTGATCCCCTATTGTTAGAAACATGGGCGGCGCATATAGCCAACTCCTGCAAAGGTATGCTGGAGATTTTGGTTCAGTTCGCGTGGAGCGACCGTGACAAGGTCGTGAAAGAAATAGAGGAGTTGGAAGAACTGATCGCACAAGATACCAACAAGGAAGGACAAGAACAACTTAGGGCCAATATGAAAAAGAGACAACAGAAGTATGAAACTAAAATCAAGCAGCGAAAGTAAGAAAAATTTGACCGTGATGAACGGGACTACGCAATGGGGAGGGTTCTGACTTTTTCCAAGAAGTATGATCAGCCACGGAAAGAGGTCGCGAGAAAAAACTTCATACCGAAAGGCAACATGGAAACACGAGTTGAGACCTCCGACTCAGAAGTCACTGCAAGTGAGCTATCGGAAGACGAGATGGCAAACATTGCTGCAGCACCCTCAACCTCAGCCACTAAGACCCCTTTTCAAGAGGAGTTTACAGTCATTCAAGACAGTTGGCTCCGAGACGGCAAGAAGAAGCCCCCAGAAAAAGTAGACAAACCAGAAGGGGAGGCTGGAAAGGAAAGAGGCAGAGGACAAACAAAAACAAATGCAAGGGTCACCAGAAGCCAAAGGAGAGGCAGATGGTAAATGTCTCGGACCAGCTAACCATTGTTAATCTATCACAGAGACAATTAACAACTACTGAGGAGTCCGTTTTAAAATTGGGCCTCACGTTCTGTCCATATAAAAACTTGGAATATACACAGACAAGAATTGATCTGTACAAGTTTGTTCGGAAAGTCAAATTACATACATTTTTCAAAACAAAACCTACTGCTAAAGAAGCGAAACATCTCAGAAACAACAAAAAAGACACGGATTTACTATGCGTCAATGATCTGACTGCCAGTGAGGTTCTGCAGAACCTAAGACGAGAAGCTGACCTGGAACCATACACAACAAGTGACTCTCTGACTCAAAGATTGGTGGGAGTGAATATTGCTCAAGAAGCACCTAAGACTGAATTTAAACCTGCTTCTAGATTTGTCCCCCAAACTGCCATGGATGCCATCGACATCTTTTCGGATGTAGTCATCAGGGATCTGATGATGATGAGGATTGGACCCAATGACCGGGACAAACATCATAACATCACGAAAGAACAACGAATGGCGATCAAGAGCTTGACAGAGGACAAAACGATTGTATGTAAACCCTCTGACAAGGGGGGAAACATTGTTATCATGTCCAGACCACAATATGTTGCAGAGGCCATGCGCCAGCTCCAAGACACGTCGTGCTATATCACTATCACCAAAAAGGAATATTGTGCAAGCATTGAAGAACTACACAATCTCCTAAAGAAATGGCACGACAGACAGACGATTGACCTTGATGAATATCTTTTTCTTAAGACATTGAACCCTACACTTCCTTGTTTCTACCACCTGCCCAAGGTGCATAAGAACATTGAAACACCTCCGGGCAGACCCATCATTTCCTCCATTGGAGGCCTCACTGAGAATCTATCGAAATTTTTGGACCACTTTTTGTTCAACTTCGTATTGTCCCTGAAATCTTACATCAGAGACACTTCAGACTTTTTAAAGAAAGTGGAACCTCTTGTCTGGCAATCCTCATATGTACTAATTACCTTAGATATAACAAGTCTCTATACCTGCAAAGACCACAAACAAGGTCTTAAAGCTGTTGAATTTTTCCTGAACCAAAGAGAAATTAAGTTTGCTACTCACAATAAGATGTTATTGGAACTTATAAGATTCTGTTTATATAATAACATCTTTCTTTTTCAGGATGTACTATATCAACAATGTTCTGGTACGGGGATGGGCTCCTGCTTCGCCCCCAGCTATGCGAATTTATTCGTAGGCTGGTGGGAGGAGCAGGTAGCCTGGGCCCCCAGGAATGCCACCTGGAACACCAAGGTGGTATTATGGAGCAGGTATATAGATGACCTGTTCCTAGTGTGGGACGGGTCCATAGATGAGGCTAAACGGTACATAGAAGTTCTAAATGAGAATGAGTGCAATCTCAAATTTACAGGAGAGATCCATAAAGAAAGAGTCAATTACCTTGATCTCCAAGTAACTGCGAGAAATGGCCACATTTGCACCCAACTCTATCGCAAGCCGACCGCTGGCAATAGCGTGTTACACGCTTCTAGCGGCCATCCCCGTAAACTAATTAAGAATATCCCTTACGGGGAATTTATGCGACTTAAACGCAACTGCACACAGGATGAGGATTTTGAATCAGCAGCTGCAGACAGCATAGATAGATTCCGGAATAGGGGATACAATCTGAACCTGCTTCGGGATACTTTGAAGAAAGTTAGAATGATTCCTCGTAGGACCCTTTTTGAAAACAAAAAAACTGAGTCCACTGAAGAAACGAACTTCCGCATGATCACACCTTTTTCAGCGGATTCCTTTAAATTAAGATCTATCTTATCTAAACACTGGCACATTATCCAATCCGACCCAATAGTAGGGTCTGATATTCCGGAGAAACCCTTAATAACCTTCAGGAAGGCACGTTCCCTACGAGATGAGATGGTTCACAGTTTTTTACAACCACAAGAAAAACAGATAGGGACACTTAAAGACGTTAAGGGCTTTTTCCATGCGGAAAATGTAAAGCCTGTTATGCCAGCAAAAGAACGTTGTCGTATGAAGTACCAGGCTGTAGAGGTGGGAGAAAAATCACCAAATTTATGTCCTGTCATACGGATCATGCAGTATATTGTCTGATGTGTCCCTGTTCATACAGATATGTGGGGAGTACTATCAATCCTGTTAAACTTCGAGTGCTAGTGCATATGCGGGCTATAACAAACAAGGACTTTACGTACCCAGTAGCCAGGCATTTTGCCATTAAACACAATAGTGACAGGAATCTACTCAGATATTTCTGTTTGGATCAAGTGGTAGAAAATCCCAGAGGAGGAAATAGATTACAGACATTGGGAAGACTGGAGTCCCGTTTCATTATTGATCTTGAAACTAGGGCCCCTAAAGGACTGAACATTGGGGAAGAATTGTCAACCCACTTGGGTTGAATGACATATGCTCAGTATGCATGTGTTGGTTTGATACTGAAAATACTTAAGTGATGGAAATTCTGATTTTTTAAAATTAAGTTGTATTATAATGTAATTGCTTGATGACCGAAAACCATTTGCAAAGCTTGACATTGTTTAGCAACACTACTCTGAGATGTTAGCGGCCAGATAGGCCGCAATTGCCGATCCACAGCTAGATTCTGCTTAAAATAGCACTTTAAATTAGATACATCTTGTATATAATGAGCATTGTCTTGGACAATGCTAATTCGCTCAGAGAGGTTTTTTATGAATAATTGTATTCAGTATTGATGTGGGACTCAATTTCTCATAGGATACAGTTATGGGTAGCCGATTCACGGCATAAATATTTATTTAAGAACCGTTCTTAAGACAAGTATTGCCTTATATGTGCTATATGTCGAAGAAATATCGAATGGTTACAAATGTCATGCATGTTGAAACTAAAAGAAATGCAAAATGTTTCTGTGGTTATCTATGCAATTTGAACACACGTCAAGATGGCGCGCATTTTGAGTGCAATCACCTTAGCCCGTTGTTTGTTTCAATAATGGTTGCAAACATAGATAATGGTACCGCGTAACGCATTCTGATGTTAACACTGACGAAGGGAACTCATTCCCGAAACGCGTTTGTTTGATAAATAAATTTTTCTGTTGAAACTGCTGCTGCTGTTTTCGTGAGTGCTGACTTTCCTTCTAACCCGGCTGGGTATGTTTGAAAGAACTGGAGCTTGGATTTGTAGACGCGGACACCATCGCGTTATTGGCACCCGCTTTGAGAGTGACTCGTACTTGTGGTGTTGTTTGAGCGGATATATATATATATATATATATATATATATATATATATATATATATATATATATATATATATATATATATATATATATATATATATATATATATATATTCACAGAAAAAACCATAGGTTATAGTGGATATATAGTTAGGAATTTGCATTTACAAAACCTTGAAAATTCAATGAAAAAACCATTGGTTTTAGGCCATATATAGTTAGGGATTTGCATTTACAAAACCTTATTTTACTCGCATAAAACCATTGAAATTCCATATATAGTTATAAGCGCTAACTATATATCGCGCACCCGCAATCCACTGCTGATGATGTCACATATTACATCATTCATGACATGGTTAGTGACATCACTGATGACATCTCAAATGACATCACTGATGACATCACTGATGACAACATCCAGTGACTGTATGTTTCTGTAAAGTTAAAATATGTTTTACATATTGAAGAATGAGTGGATGTATAAGTGTCTGGATGAAGGATTTACTAGGTGCATGACTGACTGATTGAGTGAGTGATTAAATGTGTCTCACTGAGTGCATGGGTTAGTGACTAAACTGTTTTAATTTGTGCATCATTATATCTGTTGTTCTACAAACTGCTGCATATGTTGATTCGTAGCTATATGAGTAACTGTATGGGTTATTGATTGGTTGTCCAAGTATTTGTATGGGAGACTGAGTGTGTGTGTATGGGTGGCTGGGAGGTGTGTGACTCTGTACATAGATGTGTGAGTAGTTAATTCACTATATGTATAGATTCAAAAGTGCATGTGCAAACAGCTGTATGGGCGGTTGACTGTGTGCATGAGTGTATTGGTGAGTGAATGGATATCTCAGTGCTACATGTCAAAGTAAGTACATATGTAAAACACAGTACATGTGAGAGTTGACATATATAAATAACTGTGCATAAGAGCCAGTGAATGTGTGAGTGGCTGTATGGATCATTGTGAACTTGTATCAGGGATTGTATAATAGAGTAAATATGTGTTAGTATATGTTTGAATAAGTAAAGTTTGTATAACTGTATAGTTGAGGAAATGGAGGTGTGATTGATTCTTTGCATGACTGACTAGGTGTGTGAGTAACTCCATGGATGAGTGACAGTCTGTGAGTGTCTGTTTACACTGATTGTATCTAAGGTTATATTAGAGTCTGAAGAGGTTCATCGTATTATCACATGAATGATATCATCAGTGATGTTATCAGTCATGTCAAATGAGATGTTTTCAGTGATGTCATCAGTGATGTCATTTGAGATGTCATCAGTGATGTCATCAGTGATGTCACTAACCATGTCATGAATGATGTAATATGTGACATCATCAGCAGTGGATTGCGGGTGCGCGATATATAGTTAGCGCTTATAACTATATATGGAATTTCAATGGTTTTATGCGAGTAAAATAAGGTTTTGTAAATGCAAATCCCTAACTATATATGGCCTAAAACCAATGGTTTTTTCATTGAATTTTCAAGGTTTTGTAAATGCAAATTCCTAACTATATATCCACTATAACCTATGGTTTTTTCTGTGAATTTCATTGGTTTTTTAATAGCAAATATGAAAAGCTTTAAAATGTCAAGTACGTGATAGATAAAAACATTTTCGTATTTATGCACGCTGATGTGCTTTGAACGCTGCACCCCCCCCTCCCCTCTTTTGTCTTAGTAGTACTCTCTCTTTGCAGATAGTGAACGGTAGTTAACGCAAGCCTTTGCCCCCGTTGTAATCCGTCGTGCCTGCTTGTCTCTCCATTTGATTGATTGTTGTCCAAGCATTTACTGTTTTAGAATTGGTTCTCTTTGGATCATTCTCTATTTACAAACAAGCACAAAGTCGCAATACTCTGTTTAGTCTTTGCAGATAGTGAAAAATCGTGTAAAAAAAATAAAAGTAATCGAGCAAAATCAGTAGGCCACTAATTGGATCTCTTTTTGACCTCGCTAAAATAGAAATATTAGGAACAACCCTTCATGAGAAATACGAAAATAGTGAGATGAACTGAGCTCCACACCATGAGGGCTGCAAGACAGCTCGGCTCCGTCACCCATCCCGCCCAAAATAACGACAAACCCTATGCAAATATTAAAAATATAGACAACACACCAGCAAAGAAACAGGGTAAAACATTTTATTAAAAAACTATTTACATAACGTTGGTTTATAAGATGATGTCAGTAGTGGACCGATGTGTGAATAGATCGAAAACAACACAAGGCTCCAAGATCCGGATGGCAAGCTCCTGGATGTTGGGTGCCATAGTTTAGAGTTCTGAATTTCAGCCTTTTTCAATGCCTGTGCTTTGTTGAATCAAAATGGCGGCTTGACACAAAGCTGACTCAAGCGTTGCTACTGATGCTATGCAGACCAAAACTGGTTTTCAGTTTGTACATTTTTCTAGATTTTTCAATCCAAGTTTGGTTGACTTTGTAGAACGATGGCTTCAGATTTTCAACATACGGTGTGGTGGCGCTGACTGGGAGGGGGCGCTTCGCTCCTGCCCCCTCCCCAAGTAAGATTTTCATACGTGAAAGTACGTTAATGGTTTTGGTCCCTGAGATGCTTCGATGTCACTGCCATTCTCAAATAGCATAAGTTCTGGATGTTGGGTGCCATAGTTAAGAGTTCTGAGCAGTGCTTGTAACACTGTCTGAAGCTTATTTCCACCTACTGCAGCTTCACTATTCTCAAAGTAAGTGAGTGTCGTTTGTGGACCTGACTGCATTAGAAAACAATGTGATATGTTACCTTCCTAAACAGCTTGACGGAGGCCCCTGAGGGGCGGTGTGATGGCCATGGACTCGGAGAAGACGCTTGGCTCCGACACCCTCCCCAAGTCTTATAGCACTGGTGTAGCCTGAGATCGCCCCCGACATTGGCGGCCGGCTCCCGGGGTCCGGCGGAACTTTTTGCCTTTTGATGACTCTTCAATTCTGGACCTTGTCCCACAATCCGTTTGACCTGAAGACAAGCTGTAGTGGGGCGCCCCTTTATCGTTTTAGTTGCCATTCCGCCCGCTTTTGCTACACTGTGCCTCTTCCGCCATTCAGCTGTTTACCGCCCGCTCTTGCGACTACAGCGTCTCGCTCACCATGTAGTTGAGTTGCGCCCGCTCTTGCGGTGCAGCGATAGGCGGCTGCCACAGGACTCTCAAAATGGCGGCCGGCTCTTCGGTTTTGGGCCTGGCCCACTAAAATGGCCCTGGGACACCTTGGAACTCGGACGCTTCCCTGATAGGGCTTGGGTCCCATTCTCGAAAAGCGTCCCCTCAGCCGTGAAGATTCTACAAAAGTCTTGGGGGCCTCCGACTCCCGCAGGCTTCTGGTGGGGAGCTACTGCCATGATTGCTCGTGGAATGGCCACGACGGAGCTACGAGATGGTAGTGGTCTCATGCTGACGCCAGCTTTAGTCTGAAACATCCAGAAACACTATAGACTACCAATTCGATCAGTTCCGGTAGCGCCCCAACATGACCCGGAAGAGAAGAACTTGCCCTCCCCTCTTTGACTGATGGTTCTTGTTGCCTGTCCCCTCTGTTGTCATTTAACAGAACTTTTTGGACTGCTGAAAGGGGTTGTGTTCTGAACGCTGGTTGGTGGAGACATTTAGACTATATTCTTGACCTACGTTGTCGCGTAATGCGTTTTATGACACGCCGCGTTAGCGCACCCGGAAGTGATCCGAGGCGCGGCGCGCAGCGCGTAACGTAAGCATAACAGGTCATGTGACTTGTTAATAAAACTTTTCATTGGTTCTTTTTGCTTTTGTTATTTTAATGATGAAAAGCTTGGTCATATGACCTAAAAATTACGCTTTTTACTGTTTTCGAACATTATTTTTTTTAAAACATATATGTTACAATATTCCAGGCTAATGTACTTTCCCGGAAAATTTACAACTGTCTTGCAAGTAAAATATATTCCTTTTTCGAGAAAAATTGTGTTTCTTCCTTCCATGACGGAGCCGTTGAGTAAAAGAGATTCGGCCTGCTGTCTTAGTCGCCGATACGCCTGATTATCAGATTCTTATCGATCACTTTATGTTGCAGACATGAAAAACACAACTGCCCTTGACCATTTATCTTTACTGCGTTCCTACATATTATACCTTTTATCCGTCATGTAATTGGACTGCTTTATTTCACTTGCCTTTTACTGATTCGAAAACAGTGACTAAAAGTAAAAACTTTACCAATGTAAATACTACTACCGTGTTTTGTTTTAAAAACCTTTATTGTGAAAATGTCAGTATACAAATACGGGCCTATAACCACGTGGGCCGGCCACGGAGCAAACTGAAATCGTATATGATGAGGAGACATTTACACTGTAGAGGAACGTAACGAGCGGGCCATTAGGTTGCAAGAACTAAGGTGTCTAACAGTTGCGGAATCGGTGGACATACACTTTGTAATTAAAATAGGACAGGGCCACTTACAATAACATTTTCTAGATATACATTTGCGGGCAAGGAGTTACGAGTCCCATTTATACCGGCGCCATTTTGGGCGAGGCCGGGCAGGTCCAAGATATAGTCAAAATGTCTCCACCAACCATCGGCCAGACCAGAACCCCTTTCGGCCCTTTATGCTACAAGATGGTGTCTTCCATTCAGAAAATATTGTTGGCAGCATTTTGAAAGGAAAGATAAACAGCCGTTCTCCTAGTGAGTTTCACATTGTTACATTTAGGAAGAATGTTGAAGAGTAGTATGTGGAAAATCTGAAGCCATTTTTCTACAAACTCTCAATCAGACTTGGATGGAAAAAAAAAACCTGAAGAATGTACAAACTGAAAACCAATTTTTGTCTGTATAGCACCAACAGTAACGCTTGAGTCAGCTTTGTGTCAAGCCGCCATTTTCATTCAATCAATAGCGTCCCCCTGCACACATTCAGGGACCTGGTCGTGTCTTCAGATGAAACGGATTGTAGGAAAAGAAGCAGAAAGGAAAAGGAAAAAAGTTCCGCCGGACCTAATGAAGCTGCAGCAGGTGCAAATAAGCTTCAGACAGTCTTACAAGCACTGCTCAGAACTCTCAACTGAGGCACTCAACATCCAGGACTTGCCATTCGGATCTTGGCGCCTTGTGCTGGTTCCGACCTATTCACACATCGGTCCACTACTGACATCACCTCATAAGCCAACGGGGCACCCCACGCCGACTTTCGGCGCAGCATTGTAGGATGGCCACACCAGTGCGGCAACTTGCTGGACACAACATCGGGGCCATCCAGATCTCGGCGCGTTCGACTCACTGTACCGCAAGAGTGACCGGAACTCAGCTGGACACGCCGTCTTTCGGCGCAGCATTGTAGGATGGCCACACCAGTGCGGCAATTTGCTGGACACCACCTCGGTGCCATCCGGATCTCGGCGCGTTCGAGTCACTGTACCGCAACAGTGACCACAATTCAGCTGGACACGCCGTCTTTCGGCGCAGCATTGTAGGATGGCCACACCAGTGCGGCAATTTGCTGGACACCACCTCGGTGCAATCCGGATCTCGGCGCATTCGAGTCACTGTACCGCAACAGTGACCGCAACTCAGCTGGACACGCCGTCTTTCGGCGCAGCATTGTAGGATGGCCACACCAGTGCGGCAATTTGCTGGACACCACCTCGGTGCCATCCGGATCTCGGCGCGTTCGAGTCACTGTACCGCAACAGTGACCGCAACTCAGCTGGACACGCCGTCTTTCGGCGCAGCATTGTAGGATGGCCACACCAGTGCGGCAATTTGCTGGACACCACCTCGGTACCATCCGGATCTCGGCCCGTTGTGCTGCCTTCGGCCTATTCGCACATCGGTCCGCTACTGACGCCGCCTCACGTGCCAACGGATTTTCTACACTTTTTGTAGCCCTATGCCGCATAACAGGTCATGTGACTTGTTTATAAAACTTTTCATTGGTTCATTTTACTTTTGGTT
Organism: Lissotriton vulgaris; assembly: GCF_964263255.1. Taxonomy (NCBI): domain Eukaryota; kingdom Metazoa; phylum Chordata; class Amphibia; order Caudata; family Salamandridae; genus Lissotriton; species Lissotriton vulgaris. The sequence continues at coordinate 36,148 of NW_028251742.1, read as the reverse complement.
TCCTAAAGATGGAAGGCTTGGTCATATGACCTAAAAATAACACTTTTCATTGGTTTAGAACATTTTTTTTTCCCAAACGATGAAAGCCCCACCTTGTTTCTGGATCATTCAGACTGAAGCTGGCGTCAGCATGAGAGCACCACCATCTCGTGGCTCCGTCGTGGTCATTCCGCGAGCAATCATGGCAGCCGCTCCCCACCGGAAGCCTGCGGGAGTCGGGGGCCCCCAAGACTTTTGTACAATCTTCACGGCTGAGGGGACGCTTTTCGAGAATGGAGCCCAAGCCCTAGCAGGCAAGCGTCCGAGTTCCAAAGTGTCCCAGGGCCATTTCAGTGGACCAGGCCTAAAACCGCGGAGCCGTCCGCCATTTTAAGAGCCATGTGGCAGCCGCCTATCGCTGCACTGCAAGAGTGGGAGCAACTCAACAACATGGTGAGCGAGACGCTGTAGCCGCAAGAGCGGGCGCAACTCAGCTAGATGGCCGCCACCTGGGGAGGCCCGTTCACGCCGCCTCCCCCACGCCCCCCCCCCCGGGCCGCCGCACGCCAATTTTCGGAGCAGCATTGTAGGATACCAAAACCAGTGCGGCAGTTTACTGGACATCACCTGGGTGCCTGTCGTACATGTTGTGTCAGCCATGTGACACTGGACACAGACCGCTACTGACGAGGCCTCCCCCCGCACCACCCGGGACGCCCCACGCTGTTTTTCTGTGCTGCATTGTAGGATCCCTAAACCAGTGCGGCACCCAGGCGACATCACCTGGGTGCCGTCCAGAACTCTGCACGTTGTGCTGCCTTGGGACTATTTGCACAAAAGACAGCTTCTAACCATTGTTGCTTTTTGTGTTGAGAAATGTTTAAATGTTTTTAGTTTTTGTTGCGTTCGTTATATTTAAATGTTAATAAAGTTTTAAAATGTAACTGTCTTGGAGTACTATATTTTTTTTAAAAATCGGGTGAATGGGGCCTTGAATCGGGTTATTGTCATGTGTGGGCTTTGCAAGTGTACTGCTACAAGATCGGACATTTCAAACTCAAATGCACGTTCTTTTTCTTACCTTTCCGAAGCATGGAGCGCAATAGCAAGCAGAGAAAGGGTGATGCACGTGTTGAACACTACCTGACCTGGCAAGTTGCTGGCAGTGCCCCCCCGCCTGCTCCTGAAAGAGGGCACACACACACACCGCCGCTCCGAGTACTTCACAAATCTTTAAAAGACCATGCGCTTGTTCATGAGGCTTAAATGGTTTATCACCTCTTCTAGAACCCCTGCATCGACCCTCTGACGTTTCCTGGAAAAATTACCATGTAACACAATACCAAGCCCTGTCAGCTGAAACCCCAAAGGAATCATGGGGCATATTATCAAGGGGGTTTATCTCCGCTTTTTTGGCTTTAAAAGCCTTGAAAGCGGAGATAAAATTATCTCCCTATTACCAAGCTGTCGCTAACACCAGTTAGTGACAGCTAAAAGGAGATAGCGACCATCTTGGGCCCCGCTTTGCATGTCAGTGATACTTATCACTAATGACATGCTAAGTGGCGTGCCAAGATGTTAGCGACTGGAAACAGTCCCTAACATCGCTACCTTCTATTACCAACTTTTGGAGATATTCGCGCTAAGCGCGAATATCTCCAAAATCTAACACCTGCCCTGAGCAGTTCTTAGCCATGTTATCCAATGGGAGGTGGATAACATGGCTAAGAGCATTTGCTCGATAATACATGAATATCGCTGACTTTTCTGCGATAATAGCAAGGTTTATCTGCGATAAAAATCGCCGATGTGCGGCGATAATTTTTGTCTCTAAACAAGTTAGAGACAAAAATTATCGCTAGTTGTTCGTAATATGCCCCTGTGTTTTTGCTTGCAGAAATCAGGAGGCGGGAGACTAGCACTGAAATCAGTAGTCACACGCCTGAATCGGGAGGGTTGGCATGTCTGAATTCTCTACAGCTGGGGCCATAAACTACATCCGCAGGGGTAGGTGATAGCCTGGGACCAGCCTGGCATCTAAAATGGCTGCCGTGCACGACAAAATTGTGGCATTGGAAAAAAGGCAAGATGGCGCAGCCGCTGGAAGAGATGTATCAACATATATGAGCCTCCTCAGCCACCCTCAGGAAACATAGGGGATTAGGATACGTCTCCCGCACCCCCTTATACCTAGTAATTTAATTAACGAAGCACAAAATGGCGAATTCCCGTTTCGCTACCAGTTTGCGGCCCAGTTGGCGGCCCGTGAAGCGCTTCTACCGTGAAAAATCATTTTTTTTTTATTTTCCCCACGGGACCCTTTAATAACCCCAACAACATTCCTAGGGGGTCAAGAGGGGGATACCTTGCCCCCTTTCATTAAATTCCCCTTTCGTTTTTCACCTCTTCTTCTCTCTCGATCCTACCGAGAGACAAGATGGCGGCCGCTCCGGACTGTCACGCAGCAAAAAAAAAAAAAGCTCACGCACAGCCGCTGGAAGAGATGTATCAACATATATCAGCCTCCTCAGCCACCCTCAGGAAACATAGGGGATTAGGATACGTCTCCCGCACCCCCTTATACCTAATAATTTAATTAACGAAGCACAAAATGGCGAATTCCCGTTTCGCTACCAGTTTGCGGCCCAGTTCGCGGCCCGTGAAGCGCTTCTACCGTGAAAAATCATTTTTCTTTTATTTTCCCCACGGGACCCTTTAATAACCCCAACAACATTCCTAGGGGGTCAAGAGGGGGATACCTTGCCCCCTTTCATTAAATTCCCCTTTCGTTTTTCACCTCTTCTTCTCTCTCGATCCTACCGAGAGACAAGATGGCGGCCGCTCCGGACTGTTTAGAATGTTGACAGACACCGGAGAGCCAATCAGCTTTCTGCGCGCAAAGTTCCGATAAGCGAAAAGTAAGCGGACCGGATCGCTGCCCGGAGCGCTGTTACAGATATATATCTTGATTTAAACGTTAATTTCTCAAAATCCACTGAAGCACATATATTGAGACCTAGCAAAGGCACATCGGGCTAACAGTCCCTACAATTTTGCCAAGTTTCGTGCAAATCCATTCAGCCGTTCGAGCTAAAAGTGAGTCCAACCGCCCTATGGAAAACTCAATGCAAAAAACGCGTTTTGGGACCCCCCTTTTTTCTCAGCCCCCCCTTGACGAAACCCCACCAAATTTTCAGGGGCTGCTTAGAAACAAAATGTGCCATTTTCCTGAAAATTTCAGCTGATTCCGTCCACAAACGCAAAAGTTATTAGACATAGAATTTTCAGAAATCCCATAGGGAATTAATCCTAACTATATATACCTACTGGCGATAGCCAGTAGGTAATATATATATATATATATATATATATATATATATATATATATATATATATATATATATATATATATATATATATATATATATATATATATTACCTACTGGCGGTCGCCAGTAGGTAGTTATAGTTAGGATTTTTTTCAATGTTAAATCTCAAAATTCTATTTGGAATAACTTTGGCACCGGTTGACGAATCTGCCTGAAAATTTCCTGAAAATGGCCTCGTCGAGCTCCGGTCCTTCCTTGAAAGTTTGGGGGGGATACGTCAAGCGGGGGCCGAGATAAAAGGGGGGTCCCAAAACGCGTTTTCCCCATGTAAATTTCCATAGGGCGGTCGATTTCACTTTTAGCCCGAACGGCTGAATGGATTTCCAGCAAACTTGGCAAAATTGAAGGGACTGGTAGCCCGATGTGCCTTTGCTATGTCTCAAGATATGTGCTGCAGTGGATTTTGAGTAATTTAGGTTCAAAAAAATATATATATCTATAGGCGCTCTCCGGTGTGCGCACCGGAGAGTGCTCCAGGCGCGACACGCGACTTGTGCGCAGAAAGCTGATTGGCTCTTGGGTGTCTGTAAACATTCTAAACAGTCTGGAGCGGCCGCCATCTTGTGTCTCGGTAAAATCGAGACACAAGGGGTTTGAAAAAAAAAGGGGCAAATGACCATAAGGGGGAAGAGTAGACCCCCTCTGACCCCCTAGGTTTGATGTAGGGGCTAAAATAGGGTCCTGCGGGGCATTAAATTTTTTATTTTTTTTTTCGTTTTGCGCGGGGGAAGCGCATGGTACGCGCACCGGCGAAGCACGGGGAAAATCCAGGACCATATTTATGAAGGCCTTGCGCTGCCAGTTTTGCGCTTCCTGTGCGTCAATTTTTGTGACGCACCAGCGGTGTAAAAAAATGCGCATTGTTACGCAATATTTAAAAAGTGACGCATCTATCTAGATGCGTCACTTTTTAAATATAGTGCAACGAGGCACATTTTTTTACACTGCTGGTGCGATGCGTCACTTTTCTGTGCGCACTCCTTATGACATTCCAGATGTGTCATATTTAATGTATGACGAATCATGTTGCAAGGAGTTACAGATACATCAGTATTTCTGACATATCTGTAAACATAAAAGTGACGCGAGGCAGGCGCAAGATTTTGACGCAACAGCATCCTAAAAGTGACGCAGAGAAATCTCATAGATTTCAGTACGTCGTTATTACCAAGCTTTTTGCGGGGGAATGCCCCCTCTGCATACATTATACCTGACGCAGATATAATGTGGCGCAGAGTTTTAAAAAGTGACCCATGTACCTAGATGCGTCACTTTTTAAAAATAGCGTCAGGTATAATGCATGCAGAGGGGGTGTTCTCCCGCAAAAAGCTTTGTAATAGCGACGCAGTGAAATCTTTGAGATTTCACTGCGTCACTTTTAGGATGCTGTTGCGTCAAAATCTTGCGCCTGCTTTACAGCAGGTGTTAGACTGACGCAAGACCTTTCACATGGTGCTTTTTCCATGTGAAAGGACACATTACTGGAGTTGCGTCACTTTTGTGACGCACTCCAGCAATGCGTTACTTGGAATGTCATAAGGAGTGCGCACAGAAAAGTGACGCATCGCACCAGTGGTGTAAAAAAATGTGCCTCGTTGCGTTATATTTAAAAAGTGACGTATCTAGGTAGATGGGTCACTTTTTAAAATCAAGCGCCACATTATATCTGCGTGAGGTATAATGCATGCAGAGGGGGTGTTCCCCCGCAAAAAGCTTTGTAATAGCGACGCAGTGAAATGTTTGAGATTTCACTGCGTCACTTTTAGGATGCTGTTGCGTCCTTTAAATATAGTGCAACGAGGCACATTTTATTACACTGCTGGTGTGATGCGTCACTTTTCTGTGCGCACTCCTTATGACATTCCAGATGTGTCATATTTAATGTATGATGAATCATGTTGCAAGGAGTTACAGATACGTCAGTATTTCTGACATATCTGTAAACATGAAAGTGACGCGAGGCAGGCGCAAGATTTTGACGCAACAGCATCCTAAAAGTGACGCAGAGAAATCTCATAGATTTCAGTACGTCGTTATTACGAAGCTTTTTGCGAGGGATTGCCCCCTCTGCATACATTATACCTGATGCAGATATAATGTGGCGCAGAGTTTTAAAAAGTGACCCATGTACCTAGATGCGTCACTTTTTATAAGTAGCGTCAGGTATAATGCATGCAGAGGGGGTGTTCCCCTGCAAAAAGCTTGGTAATAATGACGCAGTGCGTCACTTTTAGGATGCTGTTGCGTCAAAATCTTGCGCCTGCTTCACAGCAAACCTTTCACATGGTGCTTTTTCCATGTGAAAGGACACATTACTGGAGTTGCGTCACTTTTGTGACGCACTCCAGCAATGCGTTACTTTTGTGTTTACAGATACGTCAGAAATACTGACATATCTGTAACTCCTTGCGAATTGATTAGTCATATATTAAATATGACATATCTGGAATGTCATAAGGAGTGCGTCCACAAAAGTGACGCATCGCTGTTTTCACGTAGCGATGCGTCACTTTTCAGAAATGAGGCCTCCAGTTTATTCACTGTGTCATAACTTTCTTTTGTAACACTCACCTTCTTTCATTCCTCCTACTTCACTTCCTTTCACCTCTCATACCTTTCTGTTCTTTCTTACTCATTCTCCTTTCAATTATCAATGCACTATATTTCACTTACTCTTCATTTTTTTAAGAATATAGCTCTTTGATGAGAATTGGAGGTAGTTCTGAAAAGAACTTTTGGTTTTCTTCTTTTAACTGAACAGGAACAAAAACAGGGAATGGAAACTGCTCAACAGGAGCAAAAAGAAAACAAAAAAATTAGGGGTGGGAAGGGCAGCGATGGTTCTCCAATGCTCGAACCATGAGCAGGACAATTTGCTCCCCATAGGTGAGGAGTTGATTGCAGTATCTGCATCTGAGGACCCCATGGTTAAATGCAGGTTGTATGTTTGCCACCTGCTCCTGCGATTGCTCTCTCCCAGAAGAAGTTGCTCCTCCGGTTGATGTAGAGGCCCCATCTCTGGGAACCTCTTGTGCCAGAGCCCTGACACTTTCCCGGGCAAAATTCTGGGGGTGCCTCCTCTCCACATGGCGAATCATGGTAAAGTTGCCAAAAGAGTACTTTTTTGGGGGGTTACCCCGTGACAGGACCTGTTTGCAGATCCTGCACTCCACTTTTGGTGCATTCACCTTTTTCTGGTCTGCTGGAAACTTAAAAAATTTCCAGATGAAATGCTCTTTGACCTTCAGCTGAGGAGGCTCTTCATCAATGAATTCAGGCTCATCTTCACTGCTGGATGGTCTGGCAGCCATGATTATCCAAGAAATATGCAAGAGCAAAAAGGCAGGTCTTTCAGTCACAAAAGTGAAAGAAGAAGTGAAGGAAATGGGTGGGGATTTCATTCATTGTAAAAAAAAACTGTTAGCAACCAATGAAAAGTGTTATTTTAGGGTCACATGACCCGACGCGTTTACGCTACGCGCTCCGGAGCACTTCCGGTGCGTTTACGCAGCGCGATCGTAGGCGCTTCCGGGGCGCAAACGTGGCGCGATCGTAGGCGCTTTTGCGTGCGTTTACGCGCCGCGAATGTAGGCGCTTCCGAGGGCACTTACGTTGCGCGCCGAAGTGACGTCATCAAACTTTTACAGAAATGCATAATCATTTTCCTTATTAAAAAAAACTAATTTTATTTGTATGGTACGAAATGTTTTGCATTATTTTTTTTCACGAACGACAGTAGCGCTCTGGGTGCGCTTTCAGATGAGCTCACGGAAAAGCTTACCGGAGAGCTTAGCTGAAAGCTTCCCGGAGCGCGCACCCAGAGCGCAAAAGAAAAAAATTATATTAAAAAAATGAATACTTTAAAAAAAACAGCAAATTGTAAAAAAAAAAAAAGGTTAGAAACTCGATATACAAAGGAATTAGCATTTAAAAAACCTATGAAATTCACTGAAAAAACCATAGGTTTCACACCAGTTATAGTTAGGAATTAGCATTTAAAAAACCTATTAAATTCACTGAAAAAACCATAGGTTTCACACCAGTTATAGTTAGCTGGAAATTTTACTGATATAAAACCATTGAAATTCCCACGTTATAGTTAGATGGACTCACTATAACTTGCGCGTGCAATGCACTGCAGATGACGTCACATATTACATCACTCATGACATGGTCAGTGACATCACTCATGACATCACTGATGACACCATCCAGTGAATGTGTGTCTTTCTGAAAAATAAATTTGTTTTATATATGTATTTGTAAAGGTTGATGGAAGAATAAATGTTTAAATAAGTGTGTAAATGGATGTTTTTTTTTTAAAAAAAATGGTTGTTTAACTGGCTTATTAAGTGTATCTTAGTGAATACATATATTAGCGAGTATTGTTTAAATATTTAAATGTTTGTATCAGTGTTTCTCTTTGTGTATAAGTGGCTGCAGGGGTTGGTGACTGACTCACTGTTTGTATGTGTTTTGAAGACAGCATATGTGCAGGACTGTATGGGTGGATGAGTGTGTATATGTGTGTGTTAGTGAGTGAATGACTGTCTCACTAGTGTCTTCATTAGTAACAACATATGTTTTAATCTAGAATATGTGAGTATTGATGTATATAAGTGAGTATAGTATATATAGTGAGAGATTGTAGGAGTTCCTGTTTGAATAAGTATGTGTTTCTATAAGTGATTGTTTAAGAGAGTAAGTATGTGTAAGTTTCCTTAGAAGTAAGGTGGTAGTGTGTGTATAAATGTATATGCAAATAAATGGATGTTCAATAGTTTATTTGCATGTGTGAGTATGTGTGTGAGTAACTTTTGGATGACAGCTGATGTGTAACAGGATTTATAGGTGTATCACTACATATGATGAGTGACTATATATATGAGTGACTATATAGAACTGTTGGTGAATGAGTGGATGTGTATATAGATGGTGGAATTACTGAATTGGTTGTTGTTACTGGTTTGGGTATCTCCATTTTTTTGAAAATGTTTGTTTCTATTTTTGAATATGTGTTTCAAGCGTTACATTACACTGAAATTAGGTCTGTCACTCTGTCACAAGGATGGTGTCATCAGTGATGTCATGAGTGATGTCACTGACCATGTCATGAGTGATGTAATATGTGACGTCATCAGCAGTGCATTGCACGCGCAAGTTATAGTGAGTCCATCTAACTATAACGTGGGAATTTCAATGGTTTTATATCAGTAAAATTTCCAGCTAACTATAACTGGTGTGAAACCTATGGTTTTTTCAGTGAATTTAATAGGTTTTTTAAATGCTAATTCCTAACTATAACTGGTGTGAAACCTATGGTTTTTTCAGTGAATATATATACATATACATATATATATATATATATATATATATATATATATATATATATATATTACCTACTGGCGGTCGCCAGTAGGTAGTTATAGTTAGGATAATTTTCAATGTTAAATCTCAACATTCTATTTTGAATAACTTTGGCGCCGGTTGACGAATCTGCCTGAAATTTTCAGGAAAATGGTCTCATGGCGGTCCGGTCCTTCCCTGAAAGTTTGGGGGGGATTCGTCAAGCGGGGGCCGAGATAAAAGGGGGGTCCCAAAACGCGTTTTCCCCATGTTAATTTCCATAGGGCGGTCGATTTCACTTTTAGCCCGAACGGCTGAATGGATTTCCACCAAACTTGGCAAAATTGTAGGGACTGGTAGCCCGATGTGCCTTTGCTATGTCTCAAGATATGTGCTCCAGTGGATTTTGAGTAATTAAGGTTCAAAAAAATATATATATCTATAGCAGCGCACCGGTACGCGCACGGGTGCGCGTACCGTGCGCGCCACGCGACTTGCGCGAGGAAAGCTGATTGGCTCTCGGGTGTCTGTAAACATTCTAAACAGTCCGGAGCGGCCGCCATCTTGTGTCTCGGTAAAATCGAGACACAAGAGGTGGCCAAAACAAAGAGGGAAATGAACATAAGGGGGCAGAGTAGACCCCCCCTGACCCCCTAGGTTTGATGTGGGGGCCATAAAAGGGCCCCGCAAGGCAAAAAAAAAAATTTTTTTTTTTTGATTTTCGCGGGGGGAGCGCCCGGTACGCGCACGGGTGCGCGTACCGGGGAGCGTACCATGGGAAAAAAGAATGACAGTTTTAAAAGTAGCTGTTTAGAAAAAAAAATGTTTAGTTGTTTTTTTTATACATACACATACATATATATAAATGCATATGCACATATATATATGCATATATGTCTATATGTGTGCGTGTAGAGAGAGGTAGAGAGGTAGAGGTGTAGAGGTAGAGAGGTAGAGAGGTAGCGGTAGAGAGGTAGAGATTAGTAGAGAGAGAAGAAGAGAGAGGTAGAGAGTTAGAGAGTAGAGAGTGAGTAATAGAGAGTAGAGAGTGAGTAGTAGAGAGTAGTAGAGAGCAGTAGAGAGAGTAGCAGAGTGAGTAGTAGAGAGTAGTAGAGTGAATAGTAGAGTGAGTAGTAGAGAGTAGTAGAGAGTGAGTAGTAGAGAGTAGTAGAGAGTAAGTAGTAGAGTGAGTAGTAGAGAGCAGTAGAGAGTGAGTAGTAGAGAGTAGGAGAGAGTAAGTAGTAGAGAGTAGTGGAGAATATTCCAAAGTTTGGCACAGCACCACTTTCACAATGAGTCCAATCAAATCATATCACTTAGAGTACTTATTGAAGCGCTGAATCTTGGTGTATATTCAAATGCTTTTATTTTCCTTAAGTTTATGTACCACCGCCAGCCGAAACGTTTCGTTCTGTACAACAGAACTTCTTCAGGGCGTTCTTATTTCCTTCAAGTTATGTCAGTATCCCGTTGTCATATAACTAGATATTTCTTCCAAATGTTAGACGAGACATAAGTATATTCTTATTAAAAGTGACTAGGTATCAATTTTACCCACACAATTCGGGCAGACTTGAGTAATTTATAGCATCCTCAAAGTCAGTCTTTCAAAAATTCCAAAGTATAGGACATGATAATCCAAATCCAAATGTTTCTCAAGAAAAGTCATTTACAATCGTTCGGAATATCGGTGTTTGGGCAGATATGATCCAGGGACCCCCAGTATGCAAGGGGAATTAGTCCCCCCTCTACAAACATGCACGGGGGCTGCGTTGCAGAGAGGTGTAAAAAGGGTTGTGGCTTCATTACACCTCTCTGCAATGCAGTCCCCTGGCGCATACTGGAGATTCCTGGTGGGCTTTCAGGTCTTATATAGTTAGGAATTAGCATTAAAAAAACCTTTGAAATTCACTGAAAAAACCAAAGGTTTCACACCAGTTATAGTTAGGAATTAGCATTTAAAAAACCTTTGAAATTCACTGAAAAAACCATAGGTTTCACACCAGTTATAGTTAGGAATTAGCATTTAAAAAACCTATTAAATTCACTGACAAAACCAGTTATAGTTAGCTGGAAATTTTACTGACATAAAACCATTGAAATTCCCACGTTATAGTTAGTTGGACTCACTATAACTTGCGCGCCTGCAATGCACTGCTGATGACGTCACATATTACATCACTCATGACATGGTCAGTGACATCACTCATGACATCACTGATGACACCATCCAGTGAATGTGTGTCTTTCTGAAAAATAAATTTGTTTTATATATGTATTTGTAAAGGTCGATGGAAGAATAAATGTTTAAATAAGTGTGTAAATGGATGTTTTTTTTAAAAAAAATTGGTTGGTTAACTGGCTTATTAAGTGTATCTTAGTGAATACATATATTAGCGAGTATTGTTTAAATATTTAAATGTTTGTATCAGTGTTTCTCTTTGTGTATAAGTGGCTGCAGGGGTTGGTGACTGACTCACTGTTTGTATGTGTTTTGAAGACAGAATATGTGCAGGACTGTATGGGTGGACGAGTGTGTATATGTGTGTGTTAGTGAGTGAATGACTGTCTCACTAGTGTCTTCATTACTAACGACATATGTTTTAATCTAGTATATGTGAGTATTGATGTATATAAGTGAGTATAGTATATATAGTGAGAGATTGTAGGAGTTCCTGTTTAAATAAGTATGTGTTTCTATAAGTGATTGTTTAAGAGAGTAAGTATGTGTAAGTTTCCTTAGAAGTAAGGTGGTAGTGTGTGTATAAATGTATATGCAAATAAATGGATGTTCAATAGTTTATGTGCATGTGTGAGTATGTGTGTGAGTAACTTTTGGATGACTGCTGATGTGTAACAGGATGTATAGGTGTATCACTACATATGATGAGTGAGTATATATATGAGTGACTATATAGAACTGTTGGTGAATGAGTGGATGAGTATATAGATGGTGGAATTACTGAATTGGTTGTTGTTACTGGTTTGGGTATCTCCATTTTTTTGAAAATGTTTGTTTCTATTTTTGAATATTTGTTTCAAGCGTTACATTACACTGAAATTAGGTCTGTCACTCTGTCACAAGGATGGTGTCATCAGTGATGTCATGAGTGATGTCACTGACCATGTCATGAGTGATGTAATATGTGACGTCATCAGCAGTGCATTGCAGGCGCGCAAGTTATAGTGAGTCCAACTAACTATAACGTGGGAATTTCAATGGTTTTATGTCAGTAAAATTTCCAGCTAACTATAACTGGTTTTGTCAGTGAATTTAATAGGTTTTTTAAATGCTAATTCCTAACTATAACTGGTGTGAAACCTATGGTTTTTTCAGTGAATATATATATATATATATATATATATATATATATATATATATATATATATATATATATATATATATATATATATATATATATATATATATATATATATATATATATATATATATATATATATATATTTATATATAACAAATGAGAGTTGGAAAGATAAAATTAATGATTCGAAAAATGAAAAATTACATGTATGTAGACCTGAAATCCATCAAGATAATTCGCTCAGCGATTTTTCTAAAAACACCTTTTCAAAATTATTGTCTGAATATGTGAGGACCATAGATGTCAGCAACTGTTATGTTTGTGTAAAGCTGCCTGCATCTGTGCCAGAAGGTGTGACCTACCACCATTTACCGCTAACATATGGAGTGGCCTGTAGTGTTATATCAAGTCAATTTTATAGATCAGGAAAATTAGAATATTATTATTCTGACTCAGATGATGCATTTGCAAAATTGAAAATTGTAGCAGAACTAAATCAAATTAAGCCTGCTAAAGTTTTTGGTGAATATTTCTTAGAAACACAAGAATTGACACATGATTATGCTTTTAAACATAATTTGACTTGTAAAATGAGAAATGAAGACAAAGTTTTTCTGAATATGGGAGAAGAAAGGAGACAACAACATAAGAGACAAGAAAAAGTAAAACAGATTAAATCTACAAAATGGGTATTTTCAGATGATAATATTGAAGGACATAATGTAAATGTGGCTATAAGTATAGATACACCAATGTTAGAGAAATTATCAGCCTGATTCATGAACGGGCCGTTTTGCGAGGCTCAAATAGCGAATCATAAGGAATCGCTATTTGAGACTCGCAAAACGGTATTCATGTAGGAATCGCAATATTAATTGCGATTCCCACTGATTCCTTATTTGCGATTAGCTAATTGCTAATCGCAAATAAGGAATACCTCCCCATGCATTCCTATGGGCCAAAAGGCCCATAGGGATGCATGGGGAGTCATTCCTCATTTGCGATTAGCAATTAGCTAATCTCAAATGAGATTGCGAGTACAAGGGTGCCAGGGGTGTCCAAAGGACACCCTGTAGCACCCCTGCAATGGAAATTAACACCGGTGTTGCACACACACATGTCCAAAGGACATGTGTGTGTGTAACATGCAACTCAGAAAAATGCATTTAAATGCATTTTTCTGAGTTTTCGCAATTTACCACGAGGTTTGACCTCGCGGTAAATTGCGGGCCGAAATTGCGATTTCGCAATTGGAAAATGGATGATGAATTACATTTAAGGAATCTCAAATAGAGATTCCTTAAATGTAATTCCTCGCAAATATGCGAATTAGCAAATAGCGATTTTTGCATTTGGGATGTTGAATCCTAAATGCAAAAATCGCACTCGCAAAGGGCCAGATTCTCAGAATCTGGCCCTTTGCGAGACGATTTAGGCTTCATAAATTAGGCGGTATGTAATCAAAGAGATAACACTGTGTATGACAATTACTTTGTGGGTGCTAGTCAATGTGAAGATTATGTTATCAAAGGGGATGGGGATTTAAAGGTGGAAATTACCCAGTTTTTCCGGGAATTTACTTTCTTTGTGGGAACAAAGCTTATTATAGGTTACCTGACCACTGGTATGGTACATGCTATATTGGATTGGCCTTTCCAAAAAATTTTCATGTTGACAGAGGTACGAATGGAATTCATGAAACCTTAAGTCATAGAAAAAGAGAAAATGTAATTGAAATAATAGGTGATGTTTTTGGAGCACTGATACCAGCAGTAGGCATATCATTTAATGCAAACCAAATTAGAAAATTGTCAACAATAGTAGGCAGACTGTCAACAGACACAGCTGGAGGATTTTTAATGGTTAACACTGAAATGTTTGCTATAAGAAGTATGGTAATGCAAAATCAACTTGCTTTAGATATAATCTTGGCAAAAGAAGGAGGAGTCTGTGGAATTGTAAAAGTCCAACACTGTTGTACATACATTCCTGATAAGAGTCAGAACATTAAGAGATACATTACAAATATTACCCAATTGCATAAAGAAATAGAACCACAAGAAGTAGAAGGTGTTCTTGAGAAACTGGGTAGAAGTTTACCAGCAATTAGAAATAAGTAGATCTATAATAGGTAAAATACTAATACCAGTTACTATAATTATAATAGTGATCTTAATTTTGAGAGAAAAAGGTGATATTGAGATGGAACAATTTAAAGAATTTTTTTATCAGGATACAAAGAAATTAGAAGAAACAGAAATGTAACAAGTATTAATTAAAAGAATTTGAAACAAGTTGAGTAAGAAAAATATCTAAATTTTTGGAGCTGTTTGGTGATAAAATCACTAAAGGGGGAAGTTGATGGAGCAAGATGGAAACAGCATTTTTTGTATACCCCTTGTGAAATTAACTTTCCATAGCAGTAATAAGTACTAAATGTCTGGTTTTGAAAATTAACGAACATAGAATAGAATGCACACACACAAATACACACAAATACACATGGGATACTAATTTGCATGGAATTGCTAAGCATAATTTACTAATTTGTTGTATATTGTGTCATAAAGAGTACGCATTTGTTATATTCTAATTGAGAATTGCATGAATGTGGATGGATGCCGACTGAAATTCCGAGATAGCGGTAGAAATGCGCATGTGCCAGATTGGAGATGCGAGCTGCCTGTGATTGAGCAGTATAGGGCAAGGACAGCATGGCCTATTTCATGGGGCCTAAGCCAAGTTTGTTAAAGTCAGCAAGTTGAGCTGTGGGAAAAGAACGTAAATAACAATTTAAAGGACACTTCGAAGGAAGTAAAATTTGGGACTAAAGGATGACTCCGCACAAATTGAACAGTAAAACAATGAGGTGATGCTCATCCGACTCTAAATTGACCAATCACAGACATTTTAGGACTTAAGAGTTACGAATTGAGACAGATAAGTTAGTGAAATAGGGTATAAAAGAGGACATTTGGGACATTGAAAAAGCTTGCTTTTTGACCTTATCTTTGCACCCCGAGATTCTGTCGGTCTGCACAATTTTGCCTATGGCGCAGGGACTTTGAAAATGTTCTGAACTTTAACTTTTGAATAGGTGTGAAGTCCTTTGAGAGAGAGAGAGAGGTTATTGTTGGGAACTATTTCGTCCTATGCTGATGTCTGCGCCTCTATATGGGCGCTCGCTATAAACAACACTTGAACTGCGGTGAGGTTGCGTTCCAGGCCTGACAAAATGGCGGCGGCGGTGGAACGCACGGACGGCGAAACCGCGACAGGTACTGCCACTAGCCCGATGCCTTGAGGCTGCACCAGAACGAGCGACAGCGGTAAGCGGGCAGGAAAAGTGGCGAAGGAGGCGGGGTGAGTGGCACAACTGGTAGGGGAGCGGATTGTGAAGCGCTTGGATGGGGACGCCACCATACGCCATTAAGGGGTGAGCGGTGGACGGCACAAGCATGGCACAACGGCCGAATGTAATCGGCGTGAGCGATGATCCACATGCAGCTGGCAGCGAGGGGGACAAACCGAGGGACCGAAAGAAACGTGGCATTACCGGCGCATGTTAACACACGCAGGACTGGCTCCAAGAAGGACAGTGCGTTGCCCCGCCGTGCTGAACTACCACGCGCCGCTGAGAGAGACAAAGCTCAGGCGCTTTTGCAGACTGGGCCCCGCTGGTGCGCGCCAACAAGAAACTGGCATGGCATGACCGGACAAACGTGAGGCAACAACGCACACATTAGCGTGTTACCACAGCAGTGACAGGCTCGGCACTGGGCTAGTATGTTGAAGGGTGGATGGTCCAATGCATAGGCCCGCGGCTCCAGGGGCGATAAGCACTCTACAGCGACGTAAACGAACAGCAGCAGCGCCCACGGCCCGGACAAGCCCAGGAACGCGTCTTAGTAGCCCAACTGCGTCTTCCAGCGGGATGGGGAAACCCGATAAGCAGCAGTCGAAACTGCCCTTCGAAACCAGACAGCTCCAACATGGAATCGGTACTAAGGGCCATCCAGCAAAACCTGCAGGAAATGAACAATAAGATGGATAATGTCATGTTGAGGGTGGATACTATGACAGCGAAATTGGAAAACCACGAGGAGCGGCTGGTGGAAGCAGAGCAAAGGATCTCCACGGTCGAAGATCAGTCCAGGGACACAACGAAAACGTGCAGTAACATCGAAAAGACCCTGGAGACCCTGAGAGCGAAGGTGGAGAACCAAGAAGCGAGGTCCCGCCGCAATAACGTGCGCATCTTGGGTCTGCCGGAGTCCACAAACACTGGCAAGATGGAGACTTATGTGGAGGCAATGCTGAAGGACATATTTGGGGCCGGGAGCTTCTCGGAAGTGTTTTTGGTCGAGCGTGCACACCGCTCCCTAGCCCCCACCCCGAAACCAGGAGCCACCCCTCGGATGATTATTGCCTGCATGCTAAACTATAGAGATAGGGACACTATACTCAGACTCGCTAGGGAAAAAGGCACAATCACCTACCAGGGAAACACCTCGGAGTTCTATCCTGACCACACCATGGCGGTGCAAATGGCGCGGAAAGAGTTTGCTGCAGTCAAAAAGAAACTCCGGGAAATGGAAGTTGGATATGCGATGCTCTACCCAGCGAAACTCAAAATTATAACAGAGGGCAAACTGGTGATTCTCTCGACAGTGCAAGCTGCACAGGACTACGTCAAAAAACTTGGAAAACGCCGAAAAGACCGGGAGAGAGAGGGCAGAATGAGCGAAAACGACTAAAAATATTAAAGGCGGATTCGCATGGGACAGTAGGTTACTACTGCACAGACAGCTGGGGCCTGAGGACGTTATCGAGGCACTGCGCTGCAGATTGCACACCATTGCGGAACAAAGGTGACTAACCAATGTAGTTAAGATGATGACGAACATGGCTGTTGCACAGTGAGTACATTTAGCGATCATCGGTGCTGGGCAACTGTACATGACCCACGGGGAGAATTACTCAGGGTGAATGGGCAGCAAAATGTGGGACATGAGCCACCACACCCTTGAACTGAGATGGTGTCTGTAAAGGTGGGCCAACATGGGAGCGAGGAGGCGCACAGCCTGCAATTTCCTGCATCAAGGAAAGGTCGTGGGGGGGAGGGGATCTACTTAACTGCATAAGACAAGAAGGGATGGGGAAGGGAAAAACTTGACAATAGTATTGGTGTAGTACGCACCCGTCCACATCCACCATGTGGGTGGAGATGTGTGCACCCGGCGACACCCCCAGGCGGGTGTACCCCAATTTCAGTTATGACAGTGGTTTGAAGTTACTAGGGGAATGGCTTTGGCACAGTTTGGGCGCTGAAGTGGGAGGAGGGGGGAAGGGGGAGTTGGGAATTGTTCAAATGAATGCACTGTGTCTGAGAGGCATTGCGACCTCTTTCATTGCCTTTAATGATGCTGTTATGATTGCACTCCTTATCAGAGGACCACAGCACACACATGACCTAGGGCTGTCAGCCTGCAGACTGGCTGCACTAGGCGGCACTGCCGCAGAGAAGCTACCACCAGGCATACTGTAATGGCACGTCCTGACACACTAAACTTTCTAACGTGGAAAGTCCGGGGCATAGGCACTCCAAAAAGATAAGGCAAATGTTTGCGTATTTTGATAGACTCATAATGGATGTGGCCTTTCTACAAGAAACGCACCTGGCACCCAATAGCGCATCAAAGCTGGGCAATAAGTGGGCAGAGTCAACCACTAGCTCGAACTACTCGACATACTCAAGGGGTGTAAGTATACTGATAAAGAAAGGGACCCACTTTCAGATTTCGGAACCGCACAAAGACACTGAGGGCAGGTACGTAGCAGTGGCGGGTAAGGTGAGACAGCAGCAGGTGGCTCTAGTAAATGTATATGGCCCGAACGTAGACGACTCCTCATTCTATGAAATTTTATGGCACAAACGGGGCGGAAAATATCATCTGGGGAGGGGACTTTAACGTCACGCTACAAGACGGGCACGATAGAGCACTACACACACTGGAACCACATGTAAAAGCACGGGCGATGCTACTAGATGCGATGACTGACCTACACCTGGGCGACATGTGGAGGATATCACACCCTGGGGAACAAGTAGCGATGCACATTAACACGGCCAATAGGAGTTGGTCCAGGTTGGTCTTTTGGTTAGGCATGCAGGATATCATAGCATGGGTAGAGACTATCACGCACCTCCCCAGGACACTCTCGGATCACGGCCCGGTGCTCTTAAAGTTACAAATCCCACACTATGTCTCGCCACCATACGTGTGGCGGTTTAATGCACAAGCCTTGCGTGATCCGCTTTATGTTGACACCATCCTAAAAGCGATCACGGACTATTTCGAGCTGAATTCTCCCACGACGGAGGACCCATGCCTCCTGTGGGAAGCTTTCAAAGCAACAATACGAGGCGTATACATCAGCACAACCTCTGGCATTTTAAAGGACATACGCCAGCAGTTACAGAGGCGGGAGGAGGCGATACAAGAGCTGGAACAGCGATACACACAGACTGGTGATACTGCACTGTTGAGTGACATTCGGGCTATATTGTCAGAATGTCACAAATTTGCAGAGGATGAACTTAAATACATATTTAAAAGGACAACTGCCAGGAGGTACGGAGAGGGGGGTAGACCTGGTAGGGCCGTGGCCGAAAAGATATGTTCAGGCAGAGCACCACAGCACGTCACAGCAATAAAAACTAAGGCAGGCGCAGGCACACATAATATCAAGAATATAATGGGAGAGTTCATGGGCACATACGGGGCACTATATGAGGCATGACCACTAATACTGCAAGAAGAACTGTTGGCCTACATGGCTGATGTGGAGCTAGCATGGTTGGCAGACGGTCACAGAGAATACTTAGCATGACCTATTACACCACAGGAGGTCGTAGATACCATTAGACGACTCCCTAATGGCAAAGCTCCGGGGCCAGATGGCTTTGTGATAGAATTTTACAAAGCGTTCGCGGACATACTGGCACCACATCTAGTGAGGCTCTATGAGACCGCCCACGAAGCACAAACACTGCCACCATCAATGAGAGAGGCGCTAATCATTGCATTACTAAAACCAGGCAAGGACGAAGAACAATGTGATTCTTATCGCCCTCTCTCGCTGATCAACATAGACACTAAAATACTAGCGAGCATACTGGCTGACAGACTGAAGCCGCTCATGCCGCTGCTAATTAGGCCTGACCAAGCCGGTTTCATACCAGACAGACCGACCACGCACAACACCCGCACTCTGTTTGCCCTGGCACACTACTTGGCCCCGGACATAAAGGCGGTAGCTGTCCTACTAGACGCGGCCAAAGCGTTCGACGCGATCGACTGGCCCTTTCTCCACGCAGTCCTGGTACGAATGGGATTCCCGCCATTGTACATAGGTTGGATAACGATGCTGTACACGGACTTGACGGTGCGCATCAGGATAAATAAACATCTTTTGGACCCGATAGCAATCAGACGCAGGCACCAGGCAGGGGTGCCCATTATCGCCAATGCTGTTTGCCCTCATACTTGAGCCATTGGCGTGTAAAATCAGGCAACACCATCACTACTCAGCCATTCAGCTCCCAACACGACCCATACACATAGCATTATACGCTGATGACATGGTCTTTTATGTAAAAAATCCAGAACACCATCTTAACCCGCTGCTGCGGGAATATCTTAAATTTGGCCAATACCCAGGACTACAGATTAATTGGACCAAATCCCTTGTACTGCCATTGACGGACGGTACCCAGCCTACTGCACTGGACTACCCTCTGGAATGGCAGGATGAGCCGACAAGATACTTGGGAATATCGTTCCACAGGGACCCGGAACTGGTCATCCGCACCAACTACGGGAGAGCTATATCCACATTAGAGGATAAGATCAAGAGGTGGGTTGGGCTGCCGCTGTCCCTGGCTGATAGACTCGCCATAGTGAAAATGGTGCTGCTACCTAAATTCCTATATTTGTTCAACAACATTCCTATCAAGCCCCCAGCAGAGGTGTTCCGCAACATAAAATCTCTTATGTTGTCCTTGATCTGGGCGGGAAAACAAGCCAGGTTAGATTTACAGACAATGACGCTACCGTACGCTAAAGGAGGCTTTAAGGTCCCAGATATCTACCTCTATTATCTATGTGCCCAGGCGCAATGTGCACATTACTGGTACCACGAGATACCTTTCCTAACACATGTAGCAGTGGAAAAAGGTGATGTAGATCCAATCCCACTGACGAGTATATTGCCACATAAATGACCCAGATTGCATGACCATGACATCAACCCGGTAAACACCACGATCAAAGCATGGAGGCTATTGAGCAAGATGGCACAAAGCACACCACTTTACGCACCAGCACTCCCACTAGCTCACCACCCGGCTATATCCATCACACAAGAACAGGTTGGAATGGACCTCCTAAAACACGCTGGCATAGATAAACTAGGCGATCTATACAGAGACGGAAAATTCATAACG
Organism: Lissotriton vulgaris; assembly: GCF_964263255.1. Taxonomy (NCBI): domain Eukaryota; kingdom Metazoa; phylum Chordata; class Amphibia; order Caudata; family Salamandridae; genus Lissotriton; species Lissotriton vulgaris. Next base: position 15,602 of record NW_028251742.1, on the reverse strand, counting down.
CTAGACAAACTAGACTACATCTGGAATCCAACATTCCTGTTTAGTTTCAACTACTACAGATTACGAAGGGCATTGAGAGAACACTTTCTGACATTCCCGGACGAACCACAGACGCTAGCCCCTTTATAACTGGTACTCACCACACCCTCGGCATCTCACTTGGTGTCCAGATTATACAACAGCGCACAAACAAACATGGGGGGAAACACTGCAAGGGCCAGGGAGAAATGGTGCGAAGAGCTGGCTGATACCCTCACAGAAGAGGAATGGGAGACTTCATGTATACTGACGGGGATGCTGACACCGAATGGTAATCTCAGACTATAAATACTTACATCACATGTATCACACACCTCACAGACTGCACAGGTATGGCTTAAGGGATAACTCCAACTGCACAAGATGCGGGCAGGAAAATGCAGACTTTATGCATTTGGCATGGCATTGTAATGCGGTGGCGCAGTATTGGGAACGAGTGATACAGACCATTAACGACATGTTGGGGGCAACTTTACAATTCACGGCCAAAATCTGCTTGTTAGGAATAGTGCCGCAACTGAAAGCGCAAAGGCGAAAACTGTGTGTGATTGCCCTGCTAATGGCGAAAAGAAGAGTATCCTTGCACTGGAGTAGTAAATTGAAGCCCAAGGTAAAAAACTGGCTGGAGGACTTGACATATTGTAGAGATACATTGGCCACATACGAGGAGGAACTGCCTGCAGGTTCACGCCCCAGAGACTACTGGGCACCCTTTAGACAGTATCTGCTAACGGTTGCTTCGGACAATGTTACGTCGATGGTACAGAATTGAACCTGGTCTCCTGCTGATAATTGTGGTTAATTAAAGTGTGATGGAGGCGGGAGAATGCTGTGATACAGTGCTTTAAGTTTTAGGGGTTTTGTTAAATTGTTCCACTAGGTTGCTGAGGTTACATCTGTAATAAATAAAAAGTAAGAACGAGAGAGTGACTATACCAGCATGTAACATTGTCAAATAGTTCACATGATACTCATGTCACGAACACGCCGCCGGACCTACCGTTGTCGGCTGATGGGCCGTGTATGAACAGAGTCACAATTGGGGATACCAACAACATGTCCAGCCGGCCTCATCAGGTTATAGGCGATGCGAATGTATTTTAACTCTGTGGCAATGTGAAATAAATGTCTTACACCAAAAAAAAAAAAGTAGCTCCGCAGGTTAAGGTGATGGTTTATGAAGAATTTTTGGAGCTGCGCTGCACCAAGGGATATAAGACAGTGAACGTAAGGTGTGGGGTACAGAGGGATATGTTGTAGCAGTGTGTGCAAGGTGTGGGGTACAGAGGGATATGTTGTGGCAGTGAGAGAAGGTGTGGGGTATAGCGGGATATAAGGCAGTGAGCGCAAGGTGTGGGGTACAGAGGGATATAAGGCAGTGAGCGCAATGTGTGGGGTACAAAGGGATATGTTGTGGCAGTGAGGCAAGGTGTGGGGTACAGAGGGATATAAGGCAGTGAGCACAGGGAGTGGGGTACAGGGGGATATGAGGCAGTAAAACACAGGGTCGGGACGTCCAGCCAGACATGACAGGGTGCGTACTGGCAGATAGATATATTATTGACATGAGTCTGTGTACGTTTTAGTGGGATCTGAAATCGGGGCTATGCTGCAACCTCAATTTTTGACTTGGGAGGATAATGCATTGACTCCCCCCGGAACTTCATTCAGAAGTCCCCTTGCTCTCACGCTACACAGTGTTAAAAGGAGGTCTTGGTGTCCAGACCAAACCACTAGTGCTTGTGGCGCACAGCTCAAACTGGCCATTGTCATTCTGTTTGTGATAATCAGCCACAGAAAGAATGACAATGGGAGGGAGGGGCCACGAGGAAGAGTGCGAGGCGCCCCTTCAGAGAGTTGAGGCCTCTGCATTTAACAGCTCTGCTTCCTGCAGGGCACGCAATTACAGACAAAAGGCATCTGTAAAAGAATGGGCTGCAGCAAGGGGGGGCAAGGAGGGGCGCTCTGGGGGGGGGGGGGCAAGCGCCCCTCCTTGCCCCCCCACAGACGCCCATAGCAGCAATCACTCCTTCTCTTCTAAGAGTGTCCTGGCCCGCCCTCTTCCTTACTCTGAGCAGGGCGGGCATCAGACGCATGGATGAAGTTGTTTTTTTGGGGGTCTTTTTGCAGTTTTTTACAGCGCGAACGCTTTACATGAGCAATAGCTTACGTTACACAAAGTTAGATTCATGTTTTTATGGCCCGGGGAGATTACATGATTCGCCCAGAATCACATGATGTTGAGCAGGCGCCATGGCTCGAAACCTGGTTCACCAGCTCCATAGTCGGTAATACTGGAGCTTAAATTCGTCCAAAAGGCTAACCTCGATGAGCAGCGTCAGTTAAGCACTCCTCTCCCTATGTGTGAACAATATTACACACTGAGCAATATTAGGTGAAAAAAACGCTTTATTCCCAGAAAAGACAAAAACACATGAACTGACTTTCTGAACATTTCCAGCCACAGAATTCTGAAAGCGCATGAAAGAGATGTGATTGCTCTTTTAAGTAGGACTCCTTGTAATTGTCCTTGGAAGGATAAAAGGCTACGTTTTCGGAGCTGGAATATAAAGTTGGCAACGTTTAATACAACATTTGGGAACACACTCAGCTACCCATTCGGTGTAACCAGAGGCATGCAGGCAACCTGGGATATTAGGACTGAACTCAGATGTACATGTATACAAGAAGGTACCACTCGAGTGGATGACCCCCCATTATGGGTAACTTTGTGGGATTCCTAAGGAGAGATATAATACTGACCTCACACTTCATGTCTCGGTCTTTCGCCCCATTGCATCTCCCAAGGACCCAGGATTTGCTCTTGTGTTCTTTGGCAGCTCACCGGTACACCTTGTCTCAAGCAGCCAAGCCCCCTTGTACCATCACCTGCTGCTTTCCCTTCCAAATCATTAAACTTTTGCTACCCTCAGATTCCCCTAACACCAAATTCACTCACACTCTCAAATCATAGGATGCATTCCACACTTGGGAGATCACGGCGACTAAATTGGTCATGGTCAGTTCAACAAATGATTATTTTGAAGCCCCAGCACAGTGGAACAACCATACAGAAGGCAGGAGATATGCGTGACGTTAAAATCATGTGTTTGGAGTTAGTATTGTATTTTATAATCTGTGACATTCTGACACCGGCTATAATGAACTCAATGTGTCTCCTGCTTCCTTTCAGTCAAATCTTTCGTCGGAGGGGCTTAGCTGAAAACACGTCCACAGCTTTCCTCGCCTGTGTAATTGTAATTGTATTTAAACAGCGCTTAATACCCCTGATGAGGCGTCGAAGCGTACCCATTTTATAACTTTATATTCACAAATGCACTTCTGCACCTTTAGGGAGATGATCAGCACACGTAGTAGGTCAATTTCATGAAGGATTCTTTATGCTCCAGGACCGCAAAGCTAGGAAGGAAGGCCTTTCCTTGTTTGCAGAGTATCGATTTGCATAAAGATTAAGATTCAGTGTTTACTTTAAAGAACACCACAGTTTGACTGACAGCAATTAATTTGCTCGTTGCCAAAGGCGGTCAGTTCCTGCACTCCACATCACCCTAGGTCAGACACTGGCTATATGCAAATCAGCCTTGACCCTGTGCCTCATGGGCACAGTCCAGCCCGAACTACCAAGGAATGTCTTTCCTAGCCTGGAATCAAGCATGCATCCAAGGACCGGTTTCTGGCTATCAGCCTTCTTCAGCCTGGATAGCTTGACTCTAAGCATGGGCGAATTTTGCGAATCTGGCGTTCGCGAATTTGCGTATTTGCGAACTCGCAATCCGCAAAATCCGCGAATTCTCGCGAATTTGCAGAATTTTTTTTTGTGTTCGCAAGGGTTTTGGCCAGTTCGCGAGGGTTTTGTACCAGTTCGCAATTGCGAACTTACTTGTCAGCACGCAACGGTCGCGACTATGTTGTTTCTACGTCTGTTTCATCATCACAGGTTCACAGTACCCTCTGTTTCAACACTGCCACCCTCTGTTTCACCCATGCCACCCTCTGGTACATCAATGCCACCCTCTGGTTCATCACTGTAGATTATGGGGGGGGAAAAGCAAGCACACCTGCCCTGCTTCAACTGACAGGAATTAATTTGGGGTTGATTTATTAATATGTCACTGTTTTAAAATTCCAGTCTGGCACCTGTTCCTTATCTGCAATTTGCTTTCTATTGCAGTGCAATTTTTTTTTCCAGGACCTTTGTGGCCTACTTGTAGCTATACTATGAGCCTGCTGTGAGGGTCAGAGCAGGGTCATACAATTGTTGCAACTAGCAACTGAACTCTGGAGGGGCCCCAGTCAGGAAGCATTACAGGGAATGGTTATTAATGATGAGTTTGAACTTTTGCACCTGCTGAGTGCTTTCAGTTTTGCAAAACTCGTTTTTCTGCAATTTCGCGGGATTCACGGGGTGCGAACTTGAGCGAGATCGAATTCGGAAGCAGCGAATTCGTGCGAATATGCGATTTGTTTTTTTGCAGCATGTTAGTTCGCAAGGTTTTGTGCGTTTTAGCGAGCCGCTTGTAGCGCAACGGCGCGAAGTTACCCTCACAGTCATTCACGGGCGCGGCCATCTTGTTTGCATGACGTATTTCCGTTTCCGGGCGCGATGTGTAATCTCGCAAAGTGTGCGGCTCGCTAGTACAATTTTGCGTGTGTTCGCGAGGAAAATCGCGCGCGAACTTACCCACGCGGTCGTGAATGGGCGCGGCCATCTTGTTTCTCATTCATTGCTATGGTTCTGGGCATGCTTTCTCTATCCATTCTTTGCTTGTTTGAAGTTTTTTTTGATCTATTTTACTTATTATCTATCCCTCTATTTTTCTAGCTCTATATTTTTGTGTTTTCTGCTACTTTTGGTTAATTTTAAACTACTTTTTTTAACTCTTTTCTTTTCTTCTTCCCTATTCTATTTTCTTTATTATTTAGCTTCCTTTCTGCCCAGACCATGGTAAAGGCTCCCGTGCGGGCGTTTGAGGGGGGAGCAGGTCGCACCCCGGGAGATCTTCAGCCCGGAGGAGGTGGCCACACTAATTTTTTATGTTCAGCGCCGCCTCCCCAGGACCATCATGGCAGGCGGCAAAATCGCTCGCGGGTACGGCATCCAGGAGCGCCAGAAGCGGTGGGACAAGGTGTGCTGGGCCATGTACCAACACTCTCGGGTCCGGCGCACCTACAACCAGGCCACCCACCGTTGGACGGATGTCCTGGACCGGGAACGCGATCTGCTCGGCCTTGAGATCCCCGGGCTTGGTGAGTAGTAGTAGCTATTTCTTTACTACTCTGCTTTCTCCTGCTCTGTGTGTTTTTATATTGCAATTTTTTGTTTTTTACCAAGAGCATTAATGCTGCTGATTACATTGTAGGTAAATTATATTTCAAAATGTTCTGTGCATTTCAGGTGCACTGCTCTCCTTCTCAGTAGCGTTGCTACTATGCTTATTTGTTTTCGATTTTGTGTTCATTTTATTGGCTTGTGAAAATATGTATGAGTGTAGTTTAAAGAACTGCGTAATGCTAGACACTAAAGGTCAGATTTTTAATTACCGGGGCATCCCTGCAAAGTATGTTGCAGGGCTTTACAACGTCATGCATCTCCCATATGCGTCACATTGTTAATATACGCCGCACCATGGTGCCTCTTTTGTTCTGCCACTGCGTCACAAAAGTCACGCAACAATGGAGCAAAAGAGCCGCAAGGGGCTTCTAAATCAGCCCCTACAGACTCAAGTCCAGTCCTTCCTTTGTACACATGGAGATAAGAAGAAATAGTGGTAGTGGATTGATAGTTTGAGTATTTTAATGACTGGTTAATGTAGTAGGAATTTTTTAAGTGTTGTCGCTGATCTGCAATCACGATGGACTTTGTCTGTCACTTCGCGTGCTGCGGACTGCTGCCTGCCAGTCCTAGGCGAACCTTTTTAGTAGTTTGTTTAGTGAGTTACATAAGAACTTTCCAAGTCGACGGTCCGCAAATCAAGCAATACTAATAACGTAGTAGACCACATGAGATCGGTCAATATATCCCGTGGAATAGTTGTCTATTTGCTATTTCGCCAAAATATTTTGTTATTGTTCTTTTGAAATGTTTGATTTGGTTGACAAATATCATCCATGTTTTCTGGTCTTTTTTTCATGTTGTACATCAGCTCCCCCCAGGGGCAAGAGGACACAGGAGGAGGAGGCTGCTGTTCAACAGGATGCAGGCCAGGATCGGGCAGGCAAGGGCTCCTTTGCTGGCCCTGGTAAGTTTTAATTTTAATATAGAGTACCTACTTTTTCCTAGCGTTCATCATTCGATTTTTTCTAAATCGTCTTTGATCTTCTTGTAGACTGTATCTAAATTCTTATCCTGCCTCGACTATGACTCCCTGTGGTATTACTAGATTATTCTTATTAGACTGTCTGTGTAGCTAACTAAGATTGCACATTTGGCCATTCCATTGGACTCCCATTCTAGTCAGCAATAGCTCTATGCACTGAGTGCAGTCCTCTGGGATTGTCCATAATGTCTTTTCAAGTCTTCTAAATGTTTATGCTTTGACAATTGCCAACAATAAAAAGGTGAATGACCACCAAGAAAGAATAGGATACTACTTTACTTTTGGTTTGGATAGGAGGACAATCCATTCTACTACTGTTGCAGGGACAAATCTGCACAAACAGAACTATGGACACAAAATAATGCATTGCTTAGCTTATCAATTATAATAGGCGCTGTTAGACTTTCCACATACCTCAGTGATAACAGATTTTGTAGTTGAACCCCCAATCTCCTTATTGACTAGATAGTGTGGCAGAGTCATTTAGCTCCCAACGTCACTGATGATTGATCCCCAATGTTGATTATCCAACGCAGGACAAGAGTAGGGAGTCAGAGTCAAGAAGTGTCAGAGGCACGGACTCATGCTTGCAAAAATTGCAAAACCTTTAGCTCAGCCACTCTAGTCTGGAGGACCAAAAACCACAGAGTCTATTTAAGTTTAAAAGCTTTATTAAAAGTAAACACATTTATTAAAATCAAGTTTGTCATAAAACTAAACGTTTAACTGAAAATGGAAAAGTGCTTAGTGATGACGATTAATTGAACACATTTCTTGTGGTCGAGCCAAGCTCTCACCTGGTTTGAACTTGATCTTGCTCGTGTTCTTAGAAGTCAAGCTTCTGTCTGTTAGGAGAAAAAGTGGTGCGTGTTAAAAATAAAAAGCAAGCATTCATCAGTTGTGCCAAAAAGTGCAGCAAGACAACAGCCTTCCCTGGAAAAAAGGACATTTTTACTTTAGAGTAGACAGTCACAAATGATTACATTGTTTTCTGTTTTTTTCACATTTCTTTATTCATAGACCAAATATTATATAGTAGTGAGTGGTGTATTCTAACATTCTTAAATGTACTTTGTACGTGGAACATCTGGTGCCGGGCCCAGCACGGAGGTGGAGGAGGAAAGTTCTGGGGAGGAGGCGGTGCAAGTGCCGGACGACACCAATGTGCCTGTGAGGGTTCACACCGTGGTGGTGGGCAGAGGTAATTTATATATTCCTTACTTATTGAGATTGAAGACTGCAGAGTGTGCTTTCTGCACGGGTGTAATATATAGCCTCCTCTAAATGTACTTCGACTTAGCTGTGAAGTTTTTGGCGAGAAGAATCCCAATCAGATCTGAGATGAACTTGATGGATGGGATGAACGAAAAGCGAAAGAAGGGTGTAAGTAAGTGTGGAAGGACGAGAAATTTAATGATGACTGGCAAAGAAGAATGATATGTGTTTGCTTGGTCCCCGAGGTGGTTGGGAAGGAAAGAATATGGTATGGTGCATGGCTGGGTGAATGATGAAGCAAGGATGGGTGGAAGGAGAACAGCCTGGGTGGGTGAAACAGAAACTGTATGTGTGCATATACTTTGAAGGGATGGATGCCTGGATCATGGTACTATCTGACTCTTAGATAGCATATGTGTATCTAGAGAGAGTAGACGGTCACTGGATGAACTAAGTGTTTCTTTGAAGAGCATGTAACACCGCACCCGCACGTCCGTTTCAGTGTAGGAAAGGCAAGGAAAAGAAGTTGTAATTTTGTCCAAATACTACCATGAATAGTAGCAGTAGTTTGTATTGCAACTGCAAGCACAGCATATATCCGGTTATTACGGTGGACACTCCCTAACTCTCTTAATAAGTTTAGTTTAGTAGTAGTACGTCATTCATGTGTGGGTGTATCACTGTTCACTCAATAAAAAGCAAAGCACCTAAAGTCATCCCATATGTAATCAAATACATCCCATGTGAAGTGATAGATAATCAGATTATTTAACTTCTTCATTTTCCTTTTCTAGTACTCATTTGCACTGTAGGGTGAAAGTTAAATTAATTAAGCAGTAGCCCTTTTAACAGAGTATTCTCAGTGCCACCCGTAATAGAAAAGTAAGAGCTTCACCACCTGCATGTACTGGACTGGTACAGTAACACAAGTCTGTCTCACTCATCATGGTGTGCGTCTGTTTTTCTCGGGTGCAAGTTCACTGCGCTGGCATTATGCCAGCTTGCATAAGATAACGTACCAATTTTCCTAAACAAGAGAGAAGAAGAAGAATAAGACTGGTGTACTGTCATAGTCGACTGTAATGGAAGTCCATAGTGCTCATAGAATTTGTTCCTTAAACTCCCACTAATGTTAGAGCAAGGATGAAGAAGTGGGAGGTTAGATAGATCCTGGCCTTAATAGTTATGTAGTGTGCTTTCAAGTTGCTAGTTGTACTGTGACACAACTTTCTGCTCAATCATTTTGTGTTAATCTTAAGGAGCATTGGTTACAGACTATGTCTTTCTTTCTTCATATAGTTGCACCTTCCAAATCAACAAAACCAACAAGGAAGGAGCTGGCTCGAATGGCCCGGCAACGGAGGCTGGATGCCACTGTCGCCGAATATCGGCGGCTGGTGGCCCTGAAGGAGGAGGATACGCAGTCTACTGGTACATCCACTGGGACAGCTGCATCCTCCTCCGTGCCCCCACGGGCTGCCAGCCAGCGCAGTGCTCCAGCGGTACGGAGCCGGGCTACCAAAGCCAACCGCCACCGCCGAGCAGCAAAGACAGCAGCTGCCCCCCACAGGAGTTGCAAGGCACACCAGCACCGCTTATGCCTCAGAGTGTCCTACCTGGAGCAGGAGGTCCTAACATATAAGACCTTGGTGGAGGGCCTCCGCTCCGACCATGCCACCCTCCGCAAGGAGTATGATGCCCTGGTCGCTAAAGTGAACAGCATCCTGCCGTAGTGTCCCTTGCCCCTTTTTTAGAGACTTTTGGGGGGTCGGAATTGGGAGATGGGTTGTTTTTGGGACTTCTGAAGGACAATCGTTGGGGTTAGGGAGGGTCTTGTGGGAGATTATTTTGTTAGGGCTACACAAATATACTTTTTGAAACTTTATCTGAGCATACCTGTTTTTTACTGCTTTTGAGTCTGGTGGGTGGGGGTTTAACAGAAAGTTTGTTTTCCTGAAACTTAAGTCTGTGTCATTTTCTTCCTTTAAGTGTAAATGGCTAAAGGTTTTCAACACTAAGTGCCTCTCACAGAGTAAGCGAATTCAAGAGTCCTAGGACTTTAGTAGTACTACCGTCAATCTCTCGTCTCTCCTAATACTCCATTATACTACCTCCCACCAAACGCTTATCTTACCTGTAATTTGTGTTTGAAAGTAGGGATAGGCCCAGGGCTGGCTCCACGGGAAATGGCGATTAAGGTTGGCAATCCTGGGAGGATGAAATGTCCTCATTGCGGTGGTACTAGTGGTGTGACACAGTGGCAGTTGCATGCCTATGGAAAAAAAGAAAATGAAACCTGCTTTGTCCTTACTGGAGCATTACAACGGTACAATACAGAATATAGCAGGTGACAGTACACTAGAACAATGCCACAATGTAGCCTAACAAATGGTAAAGTATTGAAAGTATAACTAGTACTTGAGTTGAATTTCTTTGACATTGGCTACTACTACAAGAAATAGTACTGAAGCTGAGTAAGTCTAGAATATATCCTCGGATTCCTTCACCAGCCTGTTGCTATGACCTTATCCCCCCCAGCAAGTGTGTGGAATTATTGCTGTCATTCAGTCACACATCAATCAAAACCACACAGCCCGGGGGAAGAGGGTTAGGCTTTGGAAAATGGATGGGAATAGGGGTTTCTTTTTGGGTAAGTTTTGTTGAGAGAAGAAAAAAAAGCACAGCATGGACAAACAATGATTAAAGATAAAGAAATCTTTGGGTACAAAGCTAACCATAAATCTTTTAAGTGACATAAAAGAAGTGCATGCACTACTGCATGCATTGTTACTGAAAAGTAAGTAGTACTTTCGACAACCGTGAATGACAGAATGCGACAGTACAGGGCTGCAGCGTTTTCACTTGCCTATCTCTGCACTCAGAGAAACACTTCTTACATTAAATTAGGTTTAAAAAATAGCCGAAGTAAAGCCTATAGAATGGCTGTAGGGATCAATTTAGAAGCAGAGAGAGATCCAAGAAATGCAGAGTCACACTCATAGAAGTTCACAGCAATACCATTACTTAAAAAACATTAGAAAAGAATGGATACTGTATCTGTATGTTGTTGTAGTTGTCCTGTTGAATTTGGTAAGTAAGTTGCACGCATCAAACCATTCCTCTTATTAGCGGCACTCCTCCATTCCAGCTGACGCTCCGTCCATCAATGTTGGTGACCAGAAGACACCCTGTCCACTGCCTGCCTGGCGGATGCTGAATTGCGGCTTGCTAATGTGAAGCCAGACTTCATCCTTTTTTTCCCATTGCACAGACTGAAACCCGGCCTGTAATTATTAATGGAAAAACAGGAAGCGATATTAGAACACCACTGACAAGTAAATATAAGGTATGTACGCTGTGTAGTGCAAAAAGTCACACTTTGAGTTTCCTAATAGACAGTACAATATTTTTGAAAGTGCGTACTCTGTCTGAGTCTCCTTTTGAAGGATAAATAAGTATGGGCAAATTAATTTAGCGGATCTTTCCCCTCAAGCTAGGTGTACTGTAAACTGTGTTTTAGAACAAAATTAGACCTTCCCAGCAGTGCTCCCACCCAGACCCTTACTAAAGCCAGTCGCAAAAATGTAGAAGACCCCCAATCAGATCTCAAAAAACGAGGCCTAGTAGAAAACTGGTGACAAAACGTACTTTGAAAGTAAAAGTAGGCCCAAATACCCCCTTACCCACCGTGGATTGTATTCAAACCACTTGCAAGCAAGCATACCCAGCATCGCTCCAAGACTCGCAAACCCCTCCACAAACAGCTCCCCACCCAAACACAAGCAATACAAATACTGCTAACCCTAACGAGCCCTAAGTTAAGAATAGTGGCAAACGCTTTCTTTAACTATGCCAAATCTCCCCTTTACCACCATGGATTTTCTTCAAATCACTTGCAACTAAAATTACACATGCCCACGAGTACTCTAAGACCCCAGAACTCAGTTGCAAAAATCTAGAACACCCCGAAACACATGCAATTCTGTTGCTAGGGCTAACCCTAACAAACCCTAAGTTACAAAAAGTGCCAAAAGGCTTTTCCGCATGGATTTTGTCCAACCCACTTCTATCCGGTATTAGACCTTCTCAGCAATGCCCCAAGACCCGCCAATCCACCCGCAAAAAAGCACAACACCCCCAAACAGCCAAAAAGGAAAATCTCATACTTACAATATTTATCGGCCTTCGGTCCAAACGCGCTGTGCAGCTAGGTCATAACTCCCGTTTTCCACCACGGATTTCCTGAAAAGCAAATGCAATCAAAATTAGACAGTCCCAGCAGTGCTCCCAGACCCCAAAGCCCACCCACAAACACCCGGAACCCCCCCAAAGAGCACCTCAAAGGCAAGCAAGTCAGCAAAAACGCAAACAAAATTTCACCTCCGATTTGGTCCAAACCACTTTTATCCGGTATTAGAGGTTCCCAGCAATGGCCCAAGAGCCGTCAACCCAGGCGAAAACTAGTAGAAGACCCCCAAACAGCCAAAAAGCAAAAGTACAAAAATGGGGACTTAGTCATTTTCATGGCAATTTCCAAAATCACTCCGCGGTCGCTCTGCAGCTAGGCCCTAACTCCCCTCTGCCACCATGGATTTGCTTCAAACCTCTTGCAATCAAAAGTATCCATACCCAGCAGTGCTCCCAGATCCCGAAACCCACCCACAAACACCAGGAAGCCCCCCAAACAGGCCCCCAAAAACGCTACATTGAGCGAAATGTCAGAAATAGCAAAAAAAATGTCATCATGGATTTTGTCCAAACCACTTCTATCCGGTATTAGACCTTCCCAGCCATGCCCCAAGACCCGCCAACCCACCCGCAAAAAAGCACACCACCACTAAACAGCCAAAAAGGAACATCTCATACTTACAATATTCATCGGCCTTCGGTCCAAACGTGCTGTGCAGCTAGGTCATAACTCCCGTTTTCCACCACCGATTTCCTGAAAAGCAAATGCAATCAAAATTAGACTGTCCCAGCAGTGCTCCCAGACCCCAAAACCCACCCACAAACACCCGGAACCCCCCCAAAGAGCACCTCAAAGGCAAGCAAGTCAGCAAAAACGCAAAATAAATTTGCCTCCGATTTACACTTACAATATTCATCGGCCTTCGGCGTGTGTTCTCGTACTTTGTAATCTGGTGGTATGAGATGCTGATTCATCTTGATCATTGTTAACCTCTCCACATTTTTGGGCGAGAGGCGGCTCCGTTTGGAAGTTACAATGCCTCCAGCAGCACTGAAAACACGTTCAGAAGACACGCTTGCGAGTGGCCAAGACAAGTAGTTTATAGCCAGGTTGGAGAGCTGTGCCCACAATTCTTTTTTCCCATGCCAATATGCCAATGGGTCAGCATTAACATAGACCTCTGTTGAGTCATTCAGATAGTCCTGCACCATCGACTCAAGGTTCTCCTAGGTTCCTCCACTTTGCTTACTTTTTGCTGGGACCTTTTGAGAACCAAACCTAAGGAAAGCTAGCCAATTCTCTTCTTCACCCAATGTTACTGTTGTGTCTGGTGCAGATGATCCGGTTGCCGGTGTCTTTAACAGCTGAGAGGTCACTTGTGCCACAGCCACAGGTGCAGAAGTGGATTTTTTTGACTGGGGATGGCCTGCTGATGCTGATGTACTGCCTTTTCCTTAAATTTGCTGCCGTTCTCTTTCAAACCTCATGGCTGACAAGGCTAGCCAACGTTTGTACTTTGTAACATCTTCATCATCAAAAGGAAAGAATGCTCGGCCTGCCAGCGCCTTTTTGTAGCGTGGATCCAGAATAGTAGCACAAATGCAATGCTGTTCTGAGTGAATCATTTTAAGACGTTCATCGCCAAGTAGGCGCTCTAATAATTTCTTCGCCAAAACAAAAGCGTCTTTCTTTTCTTCATCTTTTTGAAACATAGAAGACACCGCCTTCAGTTGGTGCTCCAGCATGCGCAACAATGGGATAGCTTTTCCCAAATTACAGTCCTCCCTGCTGACTGCACGCGTGAAGACCTCAAAAGGACGAAGCATGTCTGTCAGGCTTTTAACTAGCTTCCATTGCGCCGCATCTAGCCTCAGGTCCTTCTGAGCTGTACTCAGTGTTAAGAAATAGTGATCGAGTACGGTATACTGCTCATACAGACGCTCAAGCATGTAGAAGGTTGAGTTCCAACGTGTTGGCACCTCCTGGATGAGTGCTTTCACTGGCATTCGACGTTCATGTAGCAGGCTCCTCAGATGCTTCCGGGCCTTAAAAGAATGGCTGAAATGGTTGCTCATTCTTCGGCAGGTGGCCACTAACTCGCACGCTGGACTGTCTTCACTCAAGAATTTTTTAACAACCAGGTTTATACAGTGCGCCAAACACGGCACTCTGAAATAGTGACCCAGATCCCTGGCCTTAACTACATTGGTGCCATTATCTGTGGAAACATAACCAATCTGGCATTTTTTTGGGGACAGCCAGTGAAAGACCTTTGTGTTAAACTCATTCAAAATGTTTTCTGCTGTATGACGTTTCTCCAAGCCAAACATGGCTAGTGTTGCATGTTTCCGAGCAGCTTTAAAAACTTGGTCCGGGTCAACACCTGCGTTTAGCTTTGCTTTAACCCCTGAAAAAGAGACCCAGTGTGCAGTGATGCACATGTAATCAGCACCTGCGCCACTGGTTCACATGTCTGTTGTCAGATGTATAGTGTGAACAGCACTCTTCTGCAAAGCTGCCCCAATCACCTCCAGCACATCTTCATGTAGTGCTGGAACCGCAACTCTGGCAAAGTAGAACCGACTAGGAACCTTCCATTTAGGGCAGAGCACTGCCACTAATTCTAGAAAGCCAACCCTTTCTACAATGATGCTGATATTTTCTCTAAGGTCATATTTTTGTAAGATTTTAATTAATCAAACAAATAAACTTAAACTTGAAACTTGAAACCCTTTCTACAAAAGAAAAAGGGAGAAGGTCCAGAGCTAGCATTTTAGCCAGCTTAGTGTTATACAGACGCGTCAGTGGGTGGTTGCGATCATATGGCGCGTCTGAAAACAACATGGTTCTAATGTTGCCCTGGACCATGCATTTACTGGATGATGATGATGATGACTTCTTCGACCCAGTTACGCTCGCTGATGAACTTTTTCGCATTGGTGTCTCACTCTCTCCCACACTCTTAGTGTGGCTCACATGGGGTGTGCTGCTGACAGGGGTACTGGGTGAAAGTGAAGTGTTTGACACGTCTTCTTCCTCCTCGTCATCATCAGATGAAACATCAACGTTTTCTTGACTTGCAATTCGCGCTTCCTTGATCTCCTTTAGGTGCGCAAACCATTTAACAGCGTGCTGTCTCTTAAGATGGCCTCTCTGGCCTCCGGTACCATAGTTGGTACCAAACTTACCACGACTAACTGCAAGCTTACAAATGCTACAAAATGCGAAGTTTTCCTTTTTTGGGCAAACACTAAAGAAGTCCCAAACTGCGGACTTGAAATGTCTGTGGGGGCCGGAGGAGGCGGCGATACTGGTGGTGGTCATGCTTCTAATGCCAGCTGCAGTGGAGGATGTGGATTGCCGAACTTTACTACGTTGTGCACTTTCACCACCACTAATTGAGGTCGAGGTGGATGGAGGTCCCTTCTGGCGAGGAAGAAATATGGAAGCGGTAGGTGTTGGTGTACTAGTTAACTCCAATGATTGTAGTATTTCCATTGCCTCCTCGTCGACAACATCATCACGCTCAGCAGCTTCTCGGGCTAGGGTCAAAATGTCTGTTTGCTGCATGCCCGCTGGGGCTGCAGTGACCTTTATGATGACTGGGTCATCGTCGTGAGAGTCTTTATCAGCAGGAGTATCCGCCACTTCTTGTTGAGCCTCATCACACTCCATAACTATGAGACTTTGGACGCGCTTCCTTTTACGCTTAACTACCTTTGTCAGATCATGGTGTGCCTCACTCTAAGACGGCAGTGGTGGTGGTTCCCAATTTTGATCCGTACCATCAGAAGGAGGTGGGCTTGAAGAAGATGTAGACT